>NC_134489.1:100168085-100295585 GCF_040206685.1 Ascaphus truei
ATGGGGACATCACTGGTCACAGTACATACAAGGAAGTGGCAATCCCTTCTTAGGGCCCAGGATTTCTGTTTTATCCTGTTATTTTAAGAAACTGTTTTGCATTTACTGCAATTGTCTGTTCTTGTAATTATGTTTTTTCTGTAATTTGAAGCACTGTATTTTTATATAAAATGTTCCTTTAACCTGCTCCTGAATCCAGACCTCTGCATCTGAAGCAGCTCCTGCTAATGTGCCATTTGCTATTGCGGTTTCCAAACGGCGTGCAGATCCACCAACGAGATGAACAGGAAAAAATTGCAGTAAACGGCAGCGCACTGCCACAAAAGCAGGAGGAGGCTCACAAGTAAAATAAAGAGATTTATTCCATGATAGGATCAAACATAGCCCCTAGATAGCTCCACAAGCAGCACGCCTACGCGTTTCGGGCCGTGTGCCCTTTATCACCTTGATGGAGTATGCTGCCGTTTTCTGCTATTTTTTCCACTACCCGTGAGGTCGCAATGACCTCACTCTGGCACTTTTCGAGGGCTCAGATCCAGGGGAGTAGGTGGTCCCCCTCGTGTGGGCAGCATGTGTGTGTGTGTGTGTGTGTGTGTGTGTGTGTGTGTGTGTGTGTGTGTGTGTGTGTGTGTGTGTGTGTGTGTGTGTCTGTGTGTGTGTGTCTCTGTGTGTGTATGTGTCTCTGTGTGTGTCTGTGTGTGTGTCTCTGTGTGTGTGTGTCTGTGTCCCTCCATTCTCTCCCTCCTCCTTCCTTCCATTCTCTACCCCTCTCCCTCCATTCTCTTCCTCCCACTTCCCTCCATTCTCTCCCTCCCCTCCATTCTCTCCCTCCCCCTCCCCTCCATTCTCTCCCTCCTGCCCTTCCCTCCATTCTCTCCCTCCCCCCCTTCCCTCCTCCCCCTTCCCTGCTCCCCATTCCTTCCATTCTCTCCCTGCCCCCCTTCCCTCTTTCCCCCCGCCTTCCTCCATGCTCTCCTTCCCCCCCCCCCATCCATTGTATTGTATTGTATGTCTTTATTTATATAGTGCCATTAATGTACATAGCGCTTCACAGTAGTAATACATGTGGTAATCAAATAAATAACAGTTAATATAAATAACAGAGCATGGGAATAAGTGCTTTAGACATAAAAGTAACATTAAGGAAGAGGAGTCCCTGCTCCGGGGAGCTTACTATCTAATTGGTAGGTAGGGAGAACGTACAGAGACAGTAGGAGGGAGTTCTGGTAAGTGCGTCTGCAGGGGGCCAAGCTTTATGTATCGTGTTCAGAATATCCACAGTGCTATTCATATGCTTCTTTAAGCAAGTGTGTCTTAAGGTGGGTCTTAAAGGTGGATAGAGAGGGTGCTAGTCGGGTACTGAGGGGAAGGGCATTCCAGAGGTGTGGGGCAGTCAGTGAAAATCCATCCATTCTCTCTCCGCTCATCCGATACTGTCTCTCTCTCCCCATTCTGTGTCTGCCTCTCTAGTGTAGATAAATGTATGTTATTGTCTGCTAGTTAAAAAAAAAATTCTGCACATTTAATATAGTGGGGGTTTCCACCCCCAATTTTTTTTTTTATTAAATCAAGGGTGCATCTTAGAATTGAGGAAATAGGGTATGTTATCTTTTGATTAAAACATTGCGCTTCCAGGGGTCAACCCTGACACATAAGGATGATGGTGGGCAAATAAAGAAGAAGTAACAGGCTCCTCCAGTCTCCACGCTTGTTCCAGTCATTTCTCAGATTATTGTTTGTGTTTCTTTTGCCCACAGAGCAAACCCCCCTGGTTCCCTTCAGTTGTCTGTGACTCTTCCCTCTGTAAAATGTCACAGATGCCGCCCGGTGAGAAAGGATCTAGGCAGGATCTCATAACTCAGAACATTGGAAAGTTCTTCCAATGTTTGGATAACCCAAACAGGTTCAGCGATCCAGCTGTTCGTATAAACTGGAGATGGCGTTGGCTTCCCTTTCACACTGGAAGGCGGATTATAACTTCAGATTTACAGATTAACAATCCCACTGTGGAAACCTGTACGGGCCGAGCAATTCCACTAATCACAGCCAGGTGGCAGCATTGTGGGACATGTTCATCAAAATCTCCCAGCTACACAACTGGGGCAAACAAACAGCACCTGATTGATCAAAACTGGATTTCATTGTTTCTCTTCCTTTGATAAATCTGATGTAAATCCAGTTAACCCCTCGCTATTTCCTAAATATGTTGCTCATAGGGGTGCATGTTAAAATGGCTGAGAAGTAAAGCCTGTCACCCTGTGCTCATTTGCATGTCATTACCCAGAATCCCTGGCTGCAGGGGAAGCACAGTTTGCTAAGAGATAATGGGGAAAGGCGGGGTTTGCAGACCTGTCACAGACATGAAAATGCCCCACACGTGGTATTTTTATTTACTGAAATCTGTTGCAAACTTGTTTATAAAACATTACGTCATTTTAGCATTTGAATCACTCATTTAGACTTGATAAGTGACCCAGCGCCATCCCTTTATTTATTCAGGTTACGTATGACTTAAGAGGGTGACATAAATAGGCGAATAGCAAAAGTTAAATCTTTGCCCCTGTTTGGTCACAATAAATACGTTTTTTTATTTTTTTTAACCTCATTTGAGTCCACACAGACATTTAGATCCCCCTGGCAGTTAAAGGGTTAATAGTCCACCCCATTTACCTCCTGCCCTTCCCAAAGCACCAGACCTTTGGTTAGAAAGATCACAACCAATGATTGTTAGCTATTGCTATCGATGAACCATCTGTACAGTGAGCCAAAGGTCGGGGCCGGAGCTGTACAGGTGTGTGTGAGAGGTGAAGGATGAGAACCCAGCGCTGGAGCGCACGAAGTACTCGCTTGCCATGTGTGAGAGGTGAAGCTGATACTATCAGGCGGCAAGGCCTTGGCGAGTCCGATGAAGCTCAGGGCAGCAGCAGATATGAGTTCAGCAGACGACCTCCTTCCAGGGGGCCGCTTCAGCCGAGATTGCGGGAGAGGCAGATAGCCCTGGAGGTGGTGAGGGTACGAGGCTCGCTGTTGCCCCCCACATCCACATACCCCAAAGAATAGGACCCTCGGGCGTGTCGACTTCCGGCAAAGGAGGGGACATTCCGCCATCCCCCTCCCCCCTTTTCTCACCCCACCTTCCCCCTCCTCCCCTTTATTCCTCAGTTGGCATCTTTACATAGTAGCTTTTGACTTACATCGGTAACTATATATTACAATGTCTATGCATTACTGTAAAAACTCATAACAGTCAAGTAATAAAAAAAAAAGATATGAGTTCAGTAAAATGCTTTTGGATTTTAACTTCAGATTACCACAGGGGTTCTCAAGTCCAGTCCTCAAGGCACCACGGAGCGTCGCGGACTTTGGAAGCCGGGAATATTTGATTTTTTTCAAGGGCTGTCGCCTCATGTGGCAGCCCCTGAACAAATCAAATGCCCGGAAGCCCGCGACGCCGCCGCAAAGCGAAATATAACTTTCGCTAGCGGCGATGGGTGACGTCACCCGTCCCGTCGCGGCCGCTATACACGTGGCCTAAGAGAAGAAGACGTGACCGAATTCCTTGGGACCATCAACAGTCTTTTGGAGTCAGATCTCAGGTGTTAAGTGCTGCGTGTGGTAGGGGTGAGGAGCTTGTTCAGGTAGGCGGGTAGCTTGCCCAGAAAGTATTTGAAGGCAAGACAGGAAAAATGAACTTTGCGTCTAGACTCAAGGAATTGCCAATCTAGTTCTTGGAGTATTCCGCTGAGTATTCATGTGTGTTGTAACATTATATGACAAAATGACATATTACATTGTAGCGATTGTCTAGTTTGCTAAGGTGAGTTTGGGGTGCTGTACCATATACTATGTCCTCATAGCCTATAATCGGCATTAGCATCTGCTGGGCGATGCGCTCTCTGACTTGTGAGCTCAGGAAGGATTTGCACCTGCAGTATAAAGTACACCCAGCTTGGCATAGGTTTTCTTGTACGTTGCACAACTCAGTCCTATGTAAATATTTGTCATTGCATTCTAACGTTCTCACAGGCAGCCTGGTGTGAGCATTGGTCAACATTACCTGACCACATTTTAATAAGCATCAGAGTCAGGGCACAATAAGACACTTAACTACTGATAGGAAGCTTTCTGGGGGACTTATAGAGAGGCATTTTAAACATCTCTCTCTTTGTCAATATATCAAAATCATTTTTAATTTTTTTTCCCCGCTCGGTATTTGAGGGAGTGATTATAGGATTTAAAAAATGAGAGTTAATGGCGTCAAGGATAAGAGCAGGGGACGGGCAACGCCAGTCCTCAACGGCCACCAACAGGTCGGTTTTCACGATATCCCTGCTTCAGCACGGGTGGCTCAAGTCGAAGACTGAACCACTGATTGAGCTACCTGTGCTGAAGCAGGGATATCCTGAAAACCAAACCTGTTGGTGGCCCTTGAGGACTGGAGTTGCCCGCCCCTGGATAAGAGCGTTAGAAACCCGTTGTTACATTGTATCACAGATGACTGTAAAGATATTCCGGTACACACGCTTAAATCAGACCGCAGAAGTCGCCGGTGGTCGACATTTTATTTGCATATAATTGTTTCACGATACCTCGTCTTGACCTTTTCAACGCTGTTATTATTTGAAAAATATAAGCGTTTGAAATATGAAGTGTCCGGGAGGTTAAACTGCAGCTCTCCCCAGAGTCCAGTTCAGCCTTAGAAGCTAGATACAGTACAACTCCGATAGTCCGCTATCCTATAGTACGGAACTCCTGATAATCCGGCATTTGACGGCTCACTCACTGTATCTTTTGCTGCTTTGCATTCTGGTCCTCTCTGGTCTGAGAACTCCCAGGATCCAATGGTGGCAGGGTCAGCAGCCAATAGAAAAGCTGCCATGTCATCAGGAAGTGACATGGCAGCTTTCTATTGGTCGACCCCGCGGCTTCCGGGTTTAATCCCTGTCACAGGCATTTATTCCCAGAGTGATAAAATATATTCTTTTAGTCCCCCAGAGTGATAAAATATATTCTTATAGTTCGGAATATCCAATAATCCGGCACCACTCAAGTCCCAACGGGGAATTGTACTGTACTAACATTATTAAGATCATGATTTGTAACACTCTATAAGGGCAGGAAGTACTCAGTGACCACCTATGGGGCCTAATTACTAAATGTATCCGTATGCCATTTTTTCAGGCCTTTCTTTAATGTGCCTTTGTTGCTTCTGCTTTTATGTAAGAAAACTGAATCTAGTCCAAGTTTGGGATGTACTAAATTCTGCATCTGGAGTCAAAATCAAAATCCATTGAGTCCAGAGTCTCTTAAACCTTTGGTTAACAATGGGATTCTTACGTTTGCCGCAAATATGTGAAAAAAAAGGTTATGACATGTTATAGTATTATATGAGTCATATATTATGTAGAAGAGAGATGGGGGGGAAAGAGAGAGGGGGAGGTGAGAAAGGGGAAGAAGAGGGAGAAGGAGGGAGAATGAGAGGAAGGAGAGAGGGAGGGAGAGGAGGGAGTGAGTTAGAGTAGGGGTGCGCAAAATTAGGGTCACAGGATTTTCTAGGGACGCATCTCCATGACAACGCGGCATTAAATAACGCTGCGGGGTCAAATGGCTACACGTTGCTATGGCAACGTGACGTCACATGACGTTGTGCCGTCATATGACACCGCCAAAGAGCAGGTATGGAGGTTGGGGAGGGGGCGCGAGTTGGGGGGGGGAGAGCAGACAGGGGGGCGCGAACAGAAAAGTTTGCCGGCCCCTGAGTAAGAGAGAGGAAAGATTGGGGAGGGTGCGTGAGAATTAGATAATACACGCCATGTTTTATAATGATGCTGACTATGTATACGATGATAATGAACGCACTGCGGTGTCAAATGCTGCCGAGTATGTATACGCTGATAATGAACATGCCGCGTTGTAAAATGGTGTTGAGTAAAATTGTAAAATTGTCAAATTAGTTGGAGAAGATATTGAGCGCCGAACATTCATACTCAACTTTTCACAGACAACAATCCTGGGTCCTCGTGGAAATGCAGAACCTTAGTCTGATCACAAAGAACTGAAATTAAAACATAAAGTTTGGATGGGAGAAAAATGATCTGAGAACCATATGCACACACTCACACTCACACTCACTCTCACTCTCTCACACACACACATATGTATCTCATACTTTGATACAAGGGCCTGCATATTTCAGTAAAGGATACATTTAAATATGTAATTGTAGTGATGATATTTTGCCATTGGTCAGTATCATGTAAATATTTGTAAGAACCCTTGTAATTGTTATTTACTGCTATGTACCGAAATCAAGGACATTATAGTTTCCGGAATGCAGACTGCTGATCGTGTGAAATGTAAAATCAGCTCCTTGCTATCACTGAGGTTTTTTCTTTAATAAATAACTTGGGCACCACAGTTTTTTTTTATACGTTACCTTAATAGTATTTCTTTTAAAATTTCTAATAATTGTGCAAACCTAAGAAAAGAACCCAAATAGACCATATACTGTAGTTGTCTTATAACAGAGGTGGGCATCTGCAGTCCTCAAGGGCCACCAACAGGTCAGGTTTTCAGGATACCCCAGCTTCAGCGCAGGTGGCTCAGCCATTCTGACTGAGCCACCTGTGCTGCAGCAGGGATATCCTGAAAACCTGACCTGTTGGTGGCCCTTGAGGACTGCAGAGCACTTGCCCACCTCTGGCTTATAAACTCTCTCGTTTAAAGACAGAGGAGCTTCTCAGAAGGAGAAGTGGATGCAGGTGTGTGTGTGTGTGGGGGGGGGGGAGGTTATAGGTTTGCTGAGCACGAGATGTGTCTCATACTATCTGTGGTTTGTTATCTACAGATTACATACATGAGACAATAAAACAGCTCTTGCTGAGCATGCATCCGGGAACATTGAGATCGATCTGCTCTGCGAGTCGGTCAAAGGGAATCTGATTTACACAATATTAGACCATTGGTGTAGAAGGGTCCTGAAGGAATGCCACGTACCCACATTTCCATCTCTCAGATACTTGGCTGTGGAAGGGCAACACAACGTATTGCTAAGGAGTAACTTACTAGTGCAGTCCCATGAACCCCTCTGATTTGCAGCGTGTGCTGGTCCCCGTGTGAAGTGGGTAAAGCAGCAATACGGGTTAACTTTTACAAATAAATACATATGTAGCCGGGCTCCCCTCTCTCGCACATGTTGTTATATGATGGGAGGGTTGCAGCAGGGCAGGGAACGCTCCGGTGTATCGGAGGTTCCGCGACTTCAGGGCGCCGCCATATTGATTACTTACTGGCGCAGGCGCAGCAGGATGTGGAGTTGGCTACGGAGCAGAGGTCGCGCATGCGCGAGTGTAGCTGCCAAAGCCCGCGAAGGAGGAATAGTTCCTATAGGGTGCAACGTAGGGGACTACGAGCCCCAGCAGTCATCGCGAGACCATGTGATGCCAGGGAACCAATGGGGTGGCTGGAATATCGGGAGGAAGGGAGATAGGGTTGCACGGGGGCGCACGTTGTTCAGAGCTAGCGGGAGGAGGAAGGAGACGGAGCTCCAGGTGTAGGGAGGCTCCCAGCCCCTACCTAGGCCTTATACCCCGGCCCAGTTAGGCCCTGGGTCCCCGTAGAGTGGAGCGGAGATGGGGATTGTCCCCAGACAGGTTCCAGTGTCCCTTACTGTGCCAGTTCAGAGACAAAGTAAAGAGACAGTACATATCTAGCAGAGGTCCGGGCCCAGACCCGGCTATTGTTGCGGCAGTCCTCTGGGTGGGATCGCCCCGGACAGCTATTGCTGGATCCAGTCGCATGTGATCCTTTGTGAAGACCCTTGGCAGGCCCGGGTACTGGAGTGCCCGGCAGGTAACCATCACCAAGTGCACCAACGATATCATATTCCATTCACACGGGACCAGAGGCTGCGCAGTCACCCACATATATCTCACTTGAGGATGGGGGACATATTGTGTGGGGTTATTGGACACGCGGTGGGATCACCCGGTGTAGGGGGGGAGCGTCCTGCACGACGCGGTAGTGTCTCCTCTAGAGAGAGGCACCTGTTGATATATTGCATATGCTACAAGTAAAGTCATTCGGTTGTTTTACATGCTGTGTGCGTGTGGAGTGATATATAATTGTCCTGCGAGGGACCACTCCCCCTCTGGTGGGAGCCATCGCAGGTGGAGGCGCTGCACCGAGTACGAGGTATTACCTATCATTACGTGTGCCCCAGGCTCTCCGTGGCGGAGGCTCAGGCCCTGTGAGCCTACAGGTTATGCAGCATATGGGAGCGGTCTGTGCTCACACGGAAACAGGGCTACACATACACAAAACAATTACTACAGGGTTGAAGCAGGGGGTCTCCGCAGCTGATCCCCATTCATTTCAGCTCAGAGGACCCCCTGCTTTTGTAGAGATACTTCTCTATGGAGTTGAAAGGTCCAGGTGATGTGGTCCAATATGAAGCCGCGTCGAATGATATCACAGCTTCCAATTGGCCCAAATGACACGGGACATTTAAACGCCACCAATAGATGAAGGATCCTAGTTTCTCTGCTTACAGGGATACCGACACCGCTAGAGGGGTAAGTATCTCTGCAAGTAGGGGGTCCCCAGAGCTGAGATCAATAGGGTTCAGCTCCGGAGACCCCCTGCTTTAAAAGTGTAAATATATACTGTATATATTATTATTATTTTAATTAACCATATTGCTGCTTTAAGGCGCAGACTTTGGAGCTGTGTGATAATCCATGGTTATCGCAAGTGCGAGCGCGCTCACGGCACGATCAAATTGATGGGCCTCTATGAGGTTGTCTTTAGCTCGCGCGATGCCGCACGCGCAACCAGAAGCGCCGACGCTCACGATACGCGAGGAAACAAATAAATGTGTTTTCTCGCGCCACGGCCAGGTCACGTGAGCAGTTCGCCCAATGAGGGCGAACCAGCTCTGTGACGTCACGGTCACGGCCACGCCCCCCGACACGTCCCCCCCACCATGTCTACCCAGGCCACAGATCGCTGCAGGTAAAGGCGCAAGTCACGTCATGCGAACGGTAGTGCGCACTCACACCATGGACGCGTCCTAATCCTGAGAACCCTGTAGCATTTGACATTGCTCAGTTGGATAACACAACGTGTGCGGTTATAACACAGAATGTCCCAGAGTGTCCCTGGAATTCTATTTATTTATAAAATGTGTTACCAGGAAGTAATACATTGAGAGTTACCGCTCGTTTTCAAGTATGTCCTGGGCACAGAGTTATGATGACAAATAATACATGGTTACAAATACAGTTACATAAGTGAGCAGGGTATACATTATATGAAAGATGAAAGACATTGCATGCACAGTTAGAGATAATATATATTATAGGCGTATGTAACAGTTACAGACCAGATAAAAATATGCACACAGTGCGCACCAGGGCTAAGTATAGTACATTATTTATTAATAAAAAATAACCGAGGGAATCCAACCCCACCTCAGTACATATGCATAGCAGAGCTAAGTTCGATTGCAGAGAACCCAAACCCTGTGGTTAATTACTACTACCTAGTAAAACTGAGTTCGTCAAAAGCATAACACACAATAAGCAATAAAAATAATAAAAAGACAGTGTTAATATTAACTAAATCTGAATAGACTATAGTATGGTTAAACGACTGTCTAAAAGTGACAGGGAGAGATGGAGACTTACACTAAAGCTCAGGACGGGTGCCGCGGCGAACGTATAGGGATTCGGATCACGTCACCGCAGAGATCTGAACACCGCCAGAGCTTCCTGCAAACGCCGTCTCAGCCTGTCAGAACACGCGCAGAGTGACCTGTCGTGACCTCTACGCGTTTCGCACTACGTGCTTCGTCAGGAGGTCACGCACAAGGTCACGTACGCGTATTTACATAGAACAACAGCCAATCAAATGTCAGACTGTGAATTTGAACAGATAGGATACCAGACGTAAGTGTCCTCCCGAAAGCTATCTATAATTTCATAAAGGCAACAAATATACCCAAACTAACCATAGAACAGAAGAATGAAAAGTGAAAAACAACACATTTATACACAGTATATCCCAACATCACATCCAAAACTAATAGGTGCAATGTTAAACGCAGATGTAAAGCATGCTACACAGTATATCTCATTGTATTAGCAATCAAAACATGGAATAACGTATTTAATAAACTTACTAAGGTTACTACATACCGTTTCATACATATTTTATTTAAGGAACGGTGTTAATTCAATTAACTCGATAAATCCAATAGGATACCTAGTTTGGAATGTGTAAATCCAATATTGTTCTCGCTTTAATAGGTGAAGATCTCTATCACCTTGTCTAACGTTGGATAGTACACATTCCAATCCCTTAAATCTAATACAAGGAGGATCATTATTATGCACCTCTTTGAAATGTTTAAGTAAGGGAGTAAGGGGCATACCTTTTTCTAAAGGTTTTGGTATATTTTTAACATTACGCAAATGTTCTAACATACGCATTTTAAATGGTCTCTTGGTCTTACCAATGTACTGTAAATTACAGCTGCATTGTAAAACACAGACCACATGCGTAGTGAGACAATTTATAAAGCTTTTGATTTCATAGACATGATTAGTGGCACATGAAGTTACAGGTTTGGCTTTTGTAATATGATTACACGCCTTACATTTACCGCACTTGTATGTGCCTGTAATTCCTAGGCTAGTTCGCATATCACCAAAAGATTTGTTCTTTCTTACAATCTGACTTGGAGCCAAAAGGCTTTTCAAATTGGGTGCACGCTTGAATACAATACCAGGTTGTGATGTCAAATGGGGTCCCAATATGGGGTCCATTTTGAGTACATTCCAGTTTACGTAACACGTTTATGATATTATTATGTGCCCCACTAAATTGAGTAATGAAAGAAGGTATACCATCCTTTTTCTTATTAGCCCCTTTTCTTTTTCCATGATGATATCTGAGTAGAGATTCCCGTTGGATTTTTTCCGTCCTTGCTAATGAGTGATCGAACAAATCCTCATTATATTGTTTAGCAAGGAATCTATTTTTAAGGAATGAAGATTGTTCATCAAAGTCTTTGATCTTTGAATCATTCCTTTTAATTCTCAAAAACTGATTAAACGGGATATTCTGAACCCATCTCTTATCATGACAACTAAAGGGGTCCAAATATGAATTAACATTTGTAGCTTTAAAATGAGTTCTAGTTTGAATAGTATTAGCTTCAATATAAATCTCTAAGTCAAGGAAATGAATGCTTACATTACTATTCTCCCCACTAAATTTCAAATTAAATTCATTAACATTCAATAGAGAAACGAAGTCAAGATAAGACTCCTCACTTCCCTCCCAGACGATGATAATGTCATCAATGTACCTCCTCCACAGTTTAAGCTGTGGAGGAGGACACCCAACGACCATAAAGGACTCCCACTGTCCCATATACAAATTGGCGAACGGTGGGGCAAATGTAGTTCCCATCGCCGTCCCCAAGGTTTGTAAAAATATATAGAATCAAACATAAAATAATTGTAAACACAAAAAACAAAACTGTGCGCTACTACCTAACTACCTATAAAGTTTAAATGTACAAATATATACAGTGCAGTGACTATACCATCAATTTAGTGATAAAAAATTTATAAAAAATTAAACCACAACTCCCACAGTGAGATAATTATACATTAAATAATAAGTGCCACATAACCGTGTTGGGGATAATGGCATCTGCAGCTGTAAACGCAGGGGTGGCTCAGCACCCCACACACACTAAGAGAATGGAAACAAAAGAAAACAGCGCACAACGCCAAATAGTGAAGCAAATTCAACAATATATTATAGAATTAAAAAGGGGGTAATATATCTGCGTACATGAAAAAAGTTGGTAAAAGGCATGTAGTGTGTATCACACTGTTTACCACTCGGCAGCTGTTAGCTGTAGATTCAGGTGCTTGCTTCCCTCTGCTGCTGCAGCTCAGTTGATTCTGGGGCAGGACGTCAGTCTTTTCACTGCCAAGGGGATTTCCCTTCATGCAGCCAGGTTCAGCAGCTGGTACTGGGGCTCGGTGAAATCGCTCCTGCTTCCTGGCCGATATGAAGCTGCTCCTGTACCTCGGCAGGTGTATCCTCTGCACAGAGGTTAAAACGCAGCTTGCTGGGGTGCCCTCAGCGTGCCACGATGCCGCTCCATCGCGGGACGCTGTGTAATGACGTCACTGTCTACACAGCAGTGGTGGATTCAATAGGGAAGTTTGAACAGTCTTACAAAGTCTCTCACAAGTGTCCAAAACAGCACACAGGATGAAATAAAAACAGGACAGGCCAATACATAGACAAAGGCCAATGTAAGCAGATATAAGGCAATAGAATGTTACATCCAACTAGTTTCGTAGAATTAACTACTTCTTCAGGGAAAATAATAAAATAATTGTGACTCAAAATAAATTGTACAGAAGTGAGGAAAAATTCAATTTGTGATATAGGTAAAATTGGTGGTATCATCAAAAAGTGCCTAACTGCCCCTATAAGTGGTTGTAAATAAAAATCAACGTATACGGACAAATTGGAAGTGAGGGAATTAATCCCTGAAATAATAGGGCATCCTGGTGGGGAAGTAAGTGATTTGTGTATCTTGGGGATTATTTACAACCACTTGTTATAACACTTCCCTCTCACTTAAAAGACACCACTATGGTTTTACAGATCCTGAACAATTTTAGTTGGCATGAAAATTATCGTTTGGCCACATTAGATGTCGAGGCCTTATACACAAGTATCCCTCACTTAAAAGGAATAGAGGCAGTTAGGCACTTTTTGATGACACCACAAATGTTACCTATATCACAAATTGAAATTATCCTCACTTCTGTACAATTTATTTTGAATCACAATTATTTTATGTTTGATTCTATATATTTTTTACAAACCTTGGGGACGGCGATGGGAACTACATTTGCTCCATCATTCGCCAATTTGTATATGGGACAGTGGGAGTCCCTTATGGTCGTTGGGTGTCCTCCTCCACAGCTTAATCTGTGGAGGAGGAACATTGATGACATTATCATCGTCTGGGAGGGAAGTGAGGAGTCTTAGCTTGAGTTCGTTTCTCTTTTGAATGTTAATGAATTTAATTTGAAATTTAGTGGGGAGAATAGTAACGTAAGCATTCGTTTCCTTGACTTAGAGATTTATATTGAAGCTAATACTATTCAAACTAGAACTCATTTTAAAGCTACAAATGTTAATTCATATTTGGACCCCTTTAGTTGTCATGATAAGAGATGGGTTCAGAATATCCCGTTTAATCAGTTTTTGAGAATTAAAAGGAATGATTCAAAGATCAAAGATTTTGATGAACAATCTTCATTCCTTAAAAATAGATTCCTTGCTAAACAATATAATTAGGATTTGTTCGATCACTCATTAGCAAGGACGGAAAAAATCCAACGGGAATCTCTACTCAGATATCATCATGGAAAAAGAAAAGGGGCTAATAAGAAAAAGGATGGTATACCTTCTTTCATTACTCAATTTAGTGGGGCACATAATAATATCATAAACGTGTTACGTAAACTGGAATGTACTCAAAATGGACCCCATATTGGGACCCCATTTGACATCACAACCTGGTGTTGTATTCAAGCGTGCACCCAATTTGAAAAGCCTTTTGGCTCCAAGTCAGATTGTTAGAAAGAACAAATCTTTTGGTGATATGCGAACTAGCCTAGGAATTACAGGCACATACAAGTGCGGTAAATGTAAGGCGTGTAATCATATTACAAAAGCCAAACCTGTAACTTCATGTGCCACTAATCATGTCTATGAAATGAAAAGCTTTATAAATTGTCTCACTACGCATGTGGTCTATGTTTTACAATGCAGCTGTAATTTACAGTACATTGGTAAGACCAGGAGACCATTTAAAATGCGTATGTTAGAACATTTGCATAATGTTAAAAATATACCAAAACCTTTAGAAAAAGGTATGCCCCTTACTCCCTTACTTAAACATTTCAAAGAGGTGCATGATAAGGATCCTTCTTGTATTAGATTTAAGGGATGGGAATGTGTACTATCCAACGTTAGACAAGGTGATAGAGATTTTCACCTATTAAAGCGAGAACAATATTGGATTTACACATTCCAAACTAGGTATCCTATTGGATTTAACGAGTTAATTGAACTTACACCGTTCCTTAAATAAAATATGTATGAAACGGTATGTAGTAACCTTAGTAAGTTTATTAAATACATTATTCCATGTTTTGATTGCTAATACAATTAGATATACTGTGTAGCATGCTTTAAATCTGCGTTTAACATTACACCTGTTAGATTTGGATGTGATGTTGGGATGTACTGTGTATAAATGTGTTGTTTTTCACTTTTCATTCTTCTCTTCTATGGTTAGTTTGGGTATATTTGTTGCCTTTATGAAATTATAGTTAGCTTTCGGGAGGACACTTACGTCTGGTATCCTATCTGTTCAAATTCACAGTCTGACATTTGATTGGCTGTTGTTCTATGTAAATACGCGTACGTGACCTTGTGCGTGACCTCCTGACGAAGCACGTAGTGCGAAACGCGTAGAGGTCACGACAGGTCACTCTGCGCGTGTTCTGACAGGCTGAGACGCCGTTTGCAGGAAGCTCCGGCGGTGTTCAGATCTCTGCGGTGACGTGATCCGGATCCCTATACGTTCGCCGCGGCACCCGTCCTGAGCTTTAGTGTAAGTCTCCATCTCCCCCTGTCACTTATAGACAGTCGTTTAACCATACTATAGTCTATTCAGATTTAGTTAATATTAACACTGTCTTTTTATTATTTTTATTGCTTATTGTGTGTTATGCTTTAGACGAACTCAGTTTTACTAGGTAGTAGTAATTAACCATAGGGTTTGGGTTCTCTGCAATCGAACTTAGTTCTGCTATGCATATGTACTGAGGTGGGGTTGGATCCCCTCGGTCATTTTATATTTATAAATAATTTACTATACTAATCCCTGGTGCGCACTGTGCGCATATTTTTCTTTAGTTTTGAAAGAACTTAGACTGGCGGTGGCTGTGAGAGTCTCCGGTAGACTGTGACTATGGCTGGGATAGTGCAGAGTATCCCAACGAATCCCACCAGATCGGACAATGAAGTCCATAACATTTGTAAAAAACAAGACCAAGAAAAAATATATGTAAACTGTATTACATACAATAACCTTTAGCCAGTTGGTTTACAGACTTAACGTCCCCTGATGCACACGCTTATAAAGCGCTCTGTTAATTTAATAAACCTAGAATTCTGAGAATCAACGCACAGAAAGTGTCATTTTGCTTAAAATGTTTATTTCCGTACCTGTGCAGAATGTGCCAGTGAAGAGTGGACCTCGATGCTAAAATGTTTATAGTCCACATACCCCCTCCAGGTCCTTCCATACCCCGTACCCTTTGGCGCCGCTGCTGTGCTATGGGTTCTGGGGCGCATTTCTCTCTGCCCAATAGTGATTGATTGCCGTTAAGCAGCGAGAAGTCACGCCCCAGAATTCTTCGCGCTGACGCCCCAGCACAAGGCCCACCAGGGAAAATGTCACCAGAACGTAACATCGGGGCCCGGACAAAGAGTCACTTACGATAGTGGGCCCCAGTGCCTGGTTACACCGGATCGTGTTCTGCCCCGGAACGCATGTTAAGGTTGGTGGAGATAATTATTCAGGGAAATGCTACAAATGTATCTAACAGATAAGCACCTACATTTGATTCCCATTTTTATTGATTTATTTTTCCATGTGGCACCTAAACGAATGAACAGCAACAAGAGTGCATGAGAAGTGTTGGTGTACACATCTTGGGGGTCTGCTCACATCGACCCCTATATATTTTCCATGAATCACATTCTGGCACTGAAAGGGTTATTTCCCTCAGAGCTGCAGGGGAGTGTGAAGACAAAAGCAAGAATATTACATGACATTGCAACATTACTGTAGCATGCACTGATTATAGGCAGTAAGGCAGCATGTATATTAATACTTGTTTATATGATGCAGCCAGACTGTACTGTCACATAAGCCACCTGCTGCAATGCAAAATCGTGTTTATTAACCCTTAGATGACAGATTATGATAGAACAATATTGTTTTATTTCTCCAGCTGCGTCAAAAATGATGTTTTTTCATTTGTTTTGGCGCGTAGAAATGGACTGCGCTTTGCAGACAGATATAAGTAGCATTAAATGTTTAATTACATAGGTTAAACAAATGTATTATTTCCACAGTATGGCTATTATAAATAATATGACACTCCTAATTTATATTTACTAATACCAGTCATAAATAAACACAAATACACATCATTCTGTTTTATTTCAATTGTATCAGTCAGGTATTCAATATGAGAGATGCGCAGAATAATTACAAAAAATAATTTCAAACATCTATATGGAGGCTTCTACATACATACATACATTCTTCAATACATACATACATGCGTACATACATAATTACATCTATACTATAATTCTAAGTTGTTTGTTTGTTTGTTTGTTTGTATGTCAGAAGCATCGAAATCTCACAAACAGCACCATGTAGCACCACAAAACTTTCACTGTACATTCTGCAGCGGATTTGTAGGTCAACGCAACTATTTTGAGCTTCCAATGTCACTCACCTCCCACATTATGGGCATTCTAAGTTTCCCTCGGGTGTCCTGCAAATTCAATATTACATTCCCTGGGCGAAGCCGGGCACAAAAGCTACTACTTACCTATATATGAGACAAAAGTTACATACATGCATACATACATGCATGCATACATACCCAACACACATTTACTGAAGTTTTGTATTGCTTTTTGCACTGACATTGTGACGCTCACATTTAATAAAAAAAAGAAATCTTAGTATGTCAGAGGTCTGGTTACTGGATACGCCAGGCTGCCAAACTAGAGCAGAACAGGCAGCATATTTACACAAAATAAATCAAAGGAATCCAGTTGGAGTTTGTCCTTTGATACATCTGGTGCAATTATGTTACAGTAGTTTTCTCTTAATTAAAGCAGCAAAACGTGACATGTTTTTTGTTTGTTTGTTTGTTTTTTAAATAAATTGGTAAATACTTACATTTTTTTTTTATTATTATTTTTCAACTCTTAATGCCATTTTTTATGGGTTTTAAAGCATCCTTTCATTTCTATAGCACGTTTAGCCCACCTCCCCAGCAGTGCAAGATAATTGTAACACTTTCCTGTTTGTGATCATTTATTGTCAATGTTCCCAGCAGTTTGAGCTGCAGACTGTAACAATAGACAATGTTACCTTAGTAATATAAGGATACATTGTAGCTGCTGAGTGACACTGACTGAAGGATTGATTGAAACTGAAAGCGGCCATTATGTTGGTCACACAATCAGGATTGTGACAGATTTATAACAGTAGCACCAAACGACTGCCAGCTTCGGTAATAAAGGAGTATTATACATTGTCACACGCTTTACATATACAGTACAAATAAGAAAACAAGGGGGAATGTAGTATTCCTGCTTTAATATTGCAACTGGGAGACATTAGTAAATAACAACCGTGGCATTGGCCGTGGTTCGGTCTGTGGTCATGTGTAAAATGAACCTTGGCCTGCCCCATGCAGATTAAGTAGCACTTCCTCCTATCCAGCAGGGAAGCCGTTAAGAGTGGGAGTATCTCACGCTCTTGCCTGCCTGTGTATTGTATAACGAGAACAGCCTGCAGTATCTGTCAGCCATGATATCCCCTGCTAGCAGGCGCTGCTTCCTCCCCCTGAGCAGGGGAAGGGGCCGCCTGCTCCTGCAGACATGGAACCAGGGGAGAGGGGTCGCAGGAGCAGCGGCAGCCACCGGAGCAGCAGAACGTGACAAGAGGATCAAGACGTTCGAGGACCTGCCGGGACCATCGCTGCTCACCAACATCTACTGGATTTTCCTGAGGGGTTACATCCTGCACTCGCATGAGTTACAAGTAAGTGTTAACCCCTTCTGTCCTGGATACAAAGAATTACACAACAGGGAAACGTACCCTGGGAGACACAAAGATCTCACCTTCCGGGGAGTTCAGACATTATAATGGGGAAAAAAAGCTGACTTGAAAGATTGAACCCTATTGGAATATATGAGAGCTGCGGTGCTGAGAGGCCTGGAAAGGGGTCACATTGTGATGGAATAGCCTCTACAGAGGTAGTAGAGCAGGGGTGGGCAACTCCAGTCCTCAAGGGCTACCAACCGGTCAGGTTTTCAGGATATCCCTGCTTCAGCACAGGTGGCTCAATCAGCGTCTCAGTCGAATACACCTGGCTTGCACAGTGTATTACCTTGTCAGGGTGCTGGGTCCGTGCAGCTGGGTGTTGAGGTAGAAAAGATGGGCGCCGGGAACTTTATAGTTACAAACAGGACAGGCTTTGTTTACAGAGTTTGAGGACGAACAACTTCCCCAGGTGGATTACTTAATTCCTGGAGAGGCACATGCTTGGAACAGTGGGGGTAGTTGTTTGGTCATAAAGGATAACTTAGTCATCATATAGCATACTCTTCTGGGTCCCTGCTTGGGCTGCCCCTTTATATCTTTAGTACAGAGAGGTCTTAGATCTCTATCTGGTTCTGACCATCTTTTTAGTAGCGCTTCAATGCTGGGATGCAAGAGGTGATCCCTTTCTATTGGGCTCAATATTATACTCCCCTGGAATGCTCCTAGCAGGAGGGTGCCCACGGCTACCTGGTACCCCTCTGCTGTGAGAGCAGAGGAACCCAGGAACGGCAGGAACAGAACTCCGCAGAAGGCTCAGCCAGGACGGGTCTTCTTGACTCAGCAGAATAATAAGAGACTGAGCAGGAGCAGATATGTAATCTGTGCTACTTCATTTCACATCAATCCTGTGTTGGGTGATATTCACAGGCTTTTTGTACTGCTTCCAGTTATTGATTACTTATTTGTACTTTTGTAAAGACCTGTGCATATATTTGTCAGCTGTGCACACTGCTGAAGCTGCAGGTTTGGTGAGGAAGGCCGTGATTATACCGGAAATCTCACGCAGCGCAGCGCAGCTTCAAAACAATAAAGTGCAATGAAAGCGCACATACCAATTGCGACGGTAGCGCCACGACGTGCTGCAAAGCTTCTGTCACATGAAGAGATTTGAAATGTTGTTTTTCACAGGCGACTGTCACAGCCAATCACAGTGCATCTTAAACAAAACACACACACTCATACTTCAGTATTAGGTGATACCTTTATCACCTAATGCTGAAGTACTCATTTATTTTGTACTATCGCAACAGGACTAACACGGCTATTTCTGTTTTACAGTGATACCATCCGGTATCTCTAGGTGCTGGAACAGTGCAGTAAGTGTGCTTTCCGGTCTACACAGAGTTAATCTTCCCCAGAGTAGCCAGTAACAGCTGCTGCCTAATTGAGAAGGCTGAACTCCTGATTGCTCACAGAGTTTTAATAGTCAGGAAGGGACTACAGAGAGCTGCCAGAGAGACAATGCTGAGTCACAGAGTGAGAGATTGCTGTTGCAGAGAAGGGGACAGAGAAGTGCTCCCCAGCTAAAGAAGGAAGGCTGGCACAGCCCTTGACAGTGGACCCACAGAGGAGAATTTCTCTGAGCTTACGTGGGGCCAAGTTCCCCTAGGAGGAAAGGACGCAAGACCGTGCTGAAGAGGATACGTCTGCTCCAAACAGATAAGGAAAACACTTTATTGTTGTCTACAGAGACTGTCTACATGGTTGCTTATGCCAGGGCATGTTTTGGGTGTGGGAACCAGCTTACCTGGCCATCCAAGTAGTGAGGGCGACAGCTACGGTGTAGTTAGCTTTCCATAAAGGGAATAGGTATTTTATTTTATGATTTGTTTGACTTAAAGGGCAGGTTGGTGTATGATTTAATCCCTTTAAATAAAACCCCATATAGAGAAATACAGTATTTCCGGCCTTAAATTGGGACTAAAAGATACTGCAATGTGGTGTGGGCATAAATATATATATATATATTTATATTTATGTATAACAGAATTCCTTGCCAGGCAGACCAGGAGATCCAAGACCTGGTCTGTCTGGTAAGGAATTCTGTTACCTATTGTAACAGGGGACTTATCCCTGTTCACAAATGTGCCTCTAATCAAGCAGTGTGGTGGTTAACTGCTGGTAGCAAATTAACTAACACCACCTGCCTGATTAGAGGTGGTAGAAAAAGCCTGCCTTTGAGACAGGAAGTAACTCCTTAGCTCTGACTGAGAGCTGAACTTGGGAGAGAGAGCAGAGATTGTCTTTGACTCTCACAACAGTCTTGAGCCCTGCCAGAAGAAACAGCAGAGCTGCTTACAAGACACAGGGAAAACTTCTGAACCTGAAGCTGACACACCCTGAGGGAAGGGAGCTGAACCAGAGAAGATTTTCCCCCCAAGGAACAGATAAGACTTTTATTCTTAAGAGACTGCTTATATCTGCTTATTTCATGCTATATGTTTTGGGGCTGCGAGACATGCTTGACTTAGGGAGTTGTGAATTAATTGCATGGTATTTTCACTAGAGATACTCCCAAGTGAATAGAAGCTTTGTTCCCCCCCTGTGTTTGGATGATTTCCTG
The DNA here is from genome assembly GCF_040206685.1 of Ascaphus truei. Taxonomy (NCBI): domain Eukaryota; kingdom Metazoa; phylum Chordata; class Amphibia; order Anura; family Ascaphidae; genus Ascaphus; species Ascaphus truei. Next base: position 100,188,680 of record NC_134489.1, read on the forward strand.
ATGAAAAGGAAAAGGCACAATAAAGCCTATTATAATTTCACCTTATAAAGTCTCCAATTGTGTACCTCTGTGAATGTCCGTCTACACCTATTCATTCCTATGGGACAAGAACCTACCTTCAATGCTTATGTGAGTGCCACTTGTTTCTGTACCTTCTCCTCAGCGTCCAGTCATCGTGGCTCTGCGACGTGAAATGGCATCGCGTTGACATGACCCTGCGGCGTCACAGTGTCATGGCAACGTGGCCCCACAGGGTGTCCCTTTGTCATAGCAGCGTGATGCCGCATGGCGTCGTGACATCCCGTTGTCATGACAATGCGATGCCATTTGACGTCACAGTGCCATGATGATAAGACCCTGCAGGACGAGATGCCGTCGGAGAAGGCAAGAGAGTTACCAGGGCCCCGCGCCCTCCCCCGGCAATCACTTTAATTGTTGTGGGGGAGAGCACGGACGTCTGTAACTGGTGGGGTTTGGTGTGACGGCAACGCCATCAAGCCGGCCCAGCCATCGAGCCGGCCCTGCCATCAAGCCGGTCCTGCCCTCAAGCCGGCCCTGCCATCAACCGGCCCTGCCATCGAGCCGGCCCTGCCATCAAGCCGGTCCTGCCCTCAAGCCGGACCTGCCATCAAACGGCCCTGCCATCGAGCCGGCCCTGCCATCAAGCCGGCCCTGCCATCAATCCGGCCCTGCCATCACGCCGGTCCTGCCCTCAAGCCGCCCCTGCCATCAACCGGCCCTGCCATCGAGCCGGCCCTGCCATCAATCCGGCCCTGCCATTAACCGGCCCTGCCATCAAGCCGGCCCTGCCATCAAGCCGGCCCTGCCATCAAGCCGGCCCTGCCATCAAGCCGGACCTACCATCAAGCCGTCCCTGCCATCAATCCGGCCCTGCCATCAATCCGGCCCTGCCATCAATCCGTCCCTGCCATCAATCCGTCCCTGCCATCAATCCGGCCCTGCCATTAATCCGGCTCTGCCATCAATCCGGCCCTGCCATTAATCCGGCTCTGCTATCAAGCCGGCCCTGCCATCAATCTGGCCCTGCCATCAAGCCGGCTCTGCCATCAAGCCGGCCCTGCCATCAATCCGGGCCTGCCATTAATCCGGCTCTGCCATCAATCCGGCCCTGCCATCAAGCCGGCCCTGCCATCAATCCGGCCCTGCCATTAACCGGCCCTGCCATCAAGCCGTCTCTGCCATCAAGCCGGCCCTGCCATCAAGCCGGACCTGCCATCAGTTATACCAGACGCTCCCCCCCTCTCCAGCAGCCCATTTGCCAAGTCATGAGTACTATTACCCATTGAGGAGTGTTCTGTTACTATACAGCGGAACTTCTGCCTTATTTTCTTATCTGTGAGTGACTCTTGAGCACCGGTTTCCTAGAGCACAATATGCTCTGATATCAATCCGTCCCTGCCATCAATCCAGCCCTGCCATCAATCCGGCCCTGCCATCAATCCGGCCCTGCCATCATTGCGGCCCTGCCATCAATCCGGCCCTGCCATCAATCCGGCCCTGCCATCAATCCGGCCCTGCCATCATTCCGGCCCTGCCATCACGCCGGCCCTGCCATCAAGCCGTCCCTGCCATCAATCCGGCCCTGCCATCAATCCGGCCCTGCCATCATTCCGGCCCTGCCATCACGCCGGCCCTGCCATCAATCCGTCCCTGCCATCATTCCGGCCCTGCCATCAATCCGGCCCTGCCATCACGCCGGCCCTGCCATCAATCCGGCCCTGCCATCAATCCGGCCCTGCCATCAATCCGGCCCTGCCATCAAGCCGTCCCTGCCATCAATCCGTCCCTGCCATCAATCCGGCCCTGCCATCAATCCGGCCCTGCCATCAATCCGGCCCTGCCATCAATCCGGCCCTGCCATCATTCCGGCCCTGCCATCAATCCGGCCCTGCCATCAATCCGGCCCTGCCATCAAGCCGTCCCTGCCATCAATCCATCCCTGCCATCAAGCCGTCCCTGCCATCAATCCGGCCCTGCCATCAATCCGGCCCTGCCATCAAGCCGGCCCTGCCATCAATCCGGCCCTGCCATCAATCCGGCCCTGCCATCAATCCGGCACTGCCATCAATCCGGCACTGCCATTAATCTGGCACTGCCATCAATCCGGCCCTGCCATCAATCCGTCCCTGGCATCAAGCCGGCCCTGCCATCAATCCGGCACTGCCATCAATCCATCCCTGCCATCAATCCGGCCCTGCCATCAATCCATCCCTGCCATCAATCCGGCCCTGCCATCAATCCGGCCCTGCCATCAATCCGGCACTGCCATCAATCCGGCCCTGCCATCAATCCGGCCCTGCCATCAATCCGGCCCTGCCATCAATCCGGCCCTGCCATCAATCCATCCCTGCCATCAATCCGGCCCTGCCATCAATCCGTCCCTGCCATCAATCCGGCCCTGCCATCAATCCGTCCCTGCCATCACGCCGGCCCTGCCATCAATCCGTCCCTGCCATCAATCCGGCCCTGCCATCAATCCATCCCTGCCATCAATCCGGCCCTGCCATCAATCCGTCCCTGCCATCAATCCGTCCCTGCCATCAATCCGTCCCTGCCATCAATCCGTCCCTGCCATCAATCCGGCCCTGCCATCAATCCGGCCCTGCCATCAATCCGTCCCTGCCATCAACCCGGCCCTGCCATCAATCCGGCCCTGCGATCACGCCGGCCCTGCCATCAATCCGGCACTGCCATCAATCCGGCCCTGCCATCAATCCGTCCCTGCCATCAATCCGGCCCTGCCATCAATCCGGCCCTGCCATCACGCTGGCCCTGCCATCAATCCGGCCCGGCCATCAATCCGTCCCTGCCATCAATCCGGCCCTGCCATCACGCCGGCCCTGCCATCAATCCGGCCCTGCCATCAATCCGGCCCTGCCATCAATCCGGCCCTGCCATCACGCCGTCCCTGCCATCATGCCGTCCCTGCGATATGACCATTCCAACTGGCTGTTGTTTGAATCTGCTTCTCTCACTGGGTATGTAATTTAGTACAAGATATTCTCATTGACAGGACCAATTAAACAGTGTTCTTCACAGCTAAAAAAAACTGGTAACAAGATATTTTTAGGTCCTTAGTGGTTTACGTTAGAAGCTATTTTAGAAACACTGTAACACTTAAATAATTGTATTTATATTTCAATGTCCCCTTGTCCGCACTTGCTATTTTACTGCTGGCAGAGCTGAGCTCGCCGCTGTTATTGTGCCCGTTATCTGTCTGTGCAGCTAGACGTCAAAAACTTCTTTCAAATAGTCTTTGGCAACAGATCCGGACTCCATTTTGCTGGCAAATCTGCTTTGGGGAAAAAAAGCACAAAATGCATGTATAGATCTGCCAAATCGGAAGTAGTATAATGCATTGTCGCCGGCGCTTATTGTGGACGCGACGGAGAGACAGCGCTACCAAAATTCTGGTAGTCAGTCGAATTTGATTTTTGGAGAGACAGTCTCCACATGTGACTGGCTATAAGCCAATCAGAGAGCTTCTGCGCCCTCTCTGCCTTCCCCCTTGCTGACGTCACTGGCCTTGCAGCCAGCGATGTCTCCAAAATATACAGTACAACTTTCGCAATGGCGACGGCAACGGGTGACTTCATCGGTTGTGTCGCCGGCTGTATAAGCGCAGCCTAAACCTCTCCGGCTAAAAGTGTTGAGGGAAATGTTGTTAACTTGTTTTTAAATGTTTCATTTAAAGCAGCAGTAAGAACAAATAAAAGTTGGATGTGCTTATCAGGAGATGCATGATACATGGGGAGGCATTCTAGTAGCCGTGAGTTCCATGCGGAAACAGCTCTGTCCAAACCGTGCAGGAAACAGCCCTGTCCAAACCGTGCGGAAAAGGGTTTACTTTTTTTGCAGCGTTTTCATTCCAGCTGTGCAAATCCGGTGGGAATGACCAAAAAGGTTCAAACGCGCATTTGTTGACAACTAGCTGAATTGGTAGGTCCGCTAAGTGCAAAAGACAAAACCGCTTGTAATAACTTGTATTTATTTCTCGCGTCCTTCAGAGTGAGTGGCGAGATTGGTCTTGCGAGTTTCATTCAGAGCCGGAAATATGGGTTTTGCCAAGAGAGAGCAAACCCATATCTCGGCAGAACCCCATATCTCGGCAGAACCCCATAAGTCAGACTGGGGATGGAGTTAGCACCATCTCAGGTCATTCCACTTCACAAGCAGCTACAATCTGAGTGTATGGGCTCTTAAACCGCGCGGTTTGTCATTTTTAATAGACGCGGTTTAAACAATGCGATTTGTAATACAGAATATGGATTTTTGGCTAGTTGTAATCTGCTACTTTTGACCATGTCAAACCGCGTGGTTTTACAAGGGCAAGCTCGCAGTTACTAGAAAATCCCCCCACAGTTTGAATCCCCACCGCGGAGAAATGACAAGGTCTTCGTGTTCTGCTGACTTTCTTTCACTTGTATCTTTCAGTTTATCTATAAGAAGAATTATGGCCCCATGTGGAAGTCTTCTCTGGGACAGTACACAAGTGTGAACATTGCTGATGTAGGAATTCTGGAGACTTTGCTGAGGCAGGAGGGGAAGTATCCCATGAGGAGTGATATGGAGCCCTGGAAGGAACATCGGCGCCAGAGGGACCTGTCTTATGGACCTTTTACAGAGTAAGTTCCCGGGGGCATTAATATTACCAAAGCAAACTTCAGAGAGGACAGGACCTGTAAATATATAAAGGGAAAGAATCCATGTGAACAAGCACTCTTCCTCCAATGAAATAAAATAAGAAATTGTTTAATGTGGAAAGGAAAACAAAAAAGTTCAAACCTATAAGATGCGAAAAAGCTACCACCCATTCTGTGCCAAATGTAAGTGGTACAGAAATACGGATGCCACGTGTAAATGACACCGATTAGTGTTCCTGTCTTCTATAGGATAGAGGCAGACACTGGTAACTACCACAGGTCAAAATATTTTGAACACTTAAATATGTTACCCTGAAAAGGGATATTTTAAGTCACTGTATATACTGTAGTGTATATACGTCACTGCATATACTGACGTGACAGTGATCTACATATCTAATTCTGATCCCTTACAGTGGTAAATCACCCAATTGGGCAGACAGCCTCATAGACCACTGGGTTGACCCACTAATTGGGGAGAGTGATCATGTAGGTAACCATTATGTACTAGATTAAACAATGCTACCCCTGTTCAGGCAGTAGCTTGATGTTTGCAGCTAAGCACAGAATATATGCATGAGAGTGAGTGCTGGCACATAAGGGCTGGAACTCAGCACTGCCTCACTGAATGTCACTTCCAGGTAGAGACCGTGGACCCCACCAATATGGTAATGTAGTACACACACACACACACATATAACTAGCTAGTGGGTGCCTCCTAGGGCCCACAACTTAGTTTAACTACCTCACAGCATGCAGGAGCGGTAGTAACACAGGGCTATTTTCGCCAAACAGGAACTCTGATGGATAGTAAAAGTACCACAGCCTAGCGCTGTGGTCGCATCTAGTGACGTCAGAGACTTAGCGTCATCTACACCCGACGTACGTTTCGTCCCACGTGGGGAATTCGTCTGGGGTATTCTTTCTCAGGACTGGACCTGGTCTGAGAGCCAACTGGGAGGTGCGCATCCCAGGGGAGGTGCGAGATTTTCTGGGGGGGGGGGGGCGGACCATGGTGGTTGCAGAGGTCCCGCACTATCCACAAAGGCATTTAAATTAAATGCCGGAGGACCGTGCGAGGCCTCTGTAACTAACTTACCTTGGCTTCTAGCGATGCGTCGTCATGGTAACGTGACATCACATGACCCCAAGGCGTTATTTGTCGCCGGAGCCGAGCAGGGTGGACGAAAGCAGGCAGGGGGGGGTGCAGGGGGAAAATATTGCGCACCCCTGCGTTACAGTATATGAGAGTAATAGGTCTCCATAGTGGAGATTTCTTGTGATACGGAGCCAAATATCTGGAACAGAATGGGTATAATTAAATGATGCGTAAACTGAGAAGGTGCCCTGCTCCACTCAGCTTGATTCAGATTACAATTGTAAAGGAGGGGTGCGATATAGGGTGTAGTGAAGCAGAAACAGGACCCTATTTACAGAAGTGCACTTAAAAGACAACCTCCTAACTATAAATACAAAAATAATACATCTTTATTTCATTCCAAACTCATCGTTAGAAATTGAGCTGAAAGCAAATACTCTGGTACTAGGATATCGATAAATCCCAGGTCTCTATAAAATAGTAGTCCTTGTATAAATATTCAGTATTATCTCTCAATTACATATTTATATATGTATAAGTATGAATTACTGTGTTATTTGTTGAGTTATTCAGTCTCTTCTTTCAATCTAAAAGTTTGAGCCACCAATAGTTTGCAATCGATGTGTCTCATCGCTCAATTCTCATACTTAATGTGCAGTGAAGTCTCCAAAAAATAAATGACAAAGGAGAGACGCTCCCAGTGAATAGAACGGCTTTTCTAAGCTATACAGCGTTGTTGTTATTTATCACTAGCTGACACAACGATGAGTTTTGAATGAAATAAAGATGTATTCTGTTTGTGTTTATAGTTAGGAGGTTGTCGTTTGAATGAGGCATACCCCGCTTTAAGTACACTCACTTTAAGTACACTCGCGAGTAAGTACATATCGCCCAATAGGCAAACGGCAGCTCACGCATGCGCCTGTCATCACGTCCTGAACAGCAATACCGGCTCCATACCTGTACCGAAGCTGTGCGCAAGCGGGGAGACTATAGAGCCTGTTACAAATGCGTTATTTACATCAGTTATGCACGTATATAACGATTGCAGTACAGTACATGCATCGATAAGTGGGAAAAGGTAGTGCTTCACTTTAAGTACATTTTCGCTTTACATACATGCTCCGGTCCCATTGCGTACGTTAATGCGGGGTATGCCTGTACTGCATAGGTTCTGTTTCCCTTGGGTATACACTAATTAAACGATAGCACTGTTTTGACGTTCTGCAGCTACTCTGTCAGTGTAATTGTGCTACATACACAACTGCTGATATTTGTAACAAACCATGCAGTCAAAATACAACTATAGTCCCAGCACTCACTGACTATATGAAAAAAAAAAAAACTGATGGAATGTCAAAAGCAAAAAAATGATTTAATATAAGCACAAGGTAACTCCCAATTGGAGTGAAGCTGGTATATATGGACCCTATTAATACAGTGGAAAGTGTAATATTACACAGGGTCAGGAAGTGGGGTAAACAAAACCATAAAAGTGGGGAGAGAGGGGGAAAACAAGTTCTGGGGGGGAGGGGGTTAAGTTTTACAAGGGGGGCAACGACCGTTTCGGGGAGAACCCCTTCCTCAGGCCCGTTCCCTTAGGCCTTTGCAGACCATAAGGTACTTCCCTTGACCCTATCCCTAACCACCGGACCGGCACACAGTAATCAAAAACACCAACCTATCACACTAATTCACGCCCAATTGGCAAAGTCCAGAGTACACAGGAGTTAAATAATGAAAATGGAGAGGGTTCAAACCGTCAGGTTTACTGCAACTAAGTCTCTCTTCTCCCACCACTCCTGCAGATGTGTGAGCAGTCAATCCTTTATCCTCTCCCAGGAGGATAATTTAGCTCTCTGTGATATTCAAATCAAATCAAATCAAATCAGCTTTATTGGCATGACGAAAGAACATTTCAGTATTAACCACTAGTAACCCAACTCCTCGCTGCCCCCGCTGGCAGAACATTGGAACACTTTTCATGTTTGCCAAATATTGATCAGGTCCTGTCAGTACTATTGATTGGTGCCTTTGTACTGTCAGTGCAGTGTGTAAACCATACAGTAAGTAACATGTGCGCCCCTGAATAATGTTACACGTCTCTCTCTCTCCCCCAGGGAGGGGCATCGCTGGCACAACCTGCGCTCGGTGCTGAACAAGAGGATGCTGAAGCCAGCAGAAGCCGTGCTCTACACGGGGGTCGTTAACGAAGTGGTAACGGACTTTCTGGTCAGGCTTCGGGAGATCCGAAAAGAAACACCATCTGGGGACATGGTGAATGACGTAGCAAACCACCTGTACAGATTCGCCTTTGAAGGTACTCCAAGTTCTGCAAGGCTTTGCAGGTCCCTCCAGCACTTATGGAGTTAAAATGCAATGTATATTTTATATACATTAGTTAAAGTACATTACACATGGGCTAAGCGCCAGTCCTCAAGCCCCCCCCCCCCCTCCCCTCCAACAGGGCAGGTTTTCAGGATACCCCTGCTTCAGCACAGGTGGCTCAATCAGAGGCCCATTGAGCCACCTGTGCTGAAGCTAGGATATCCTGAAATCCTGACCTGTTGAGGGGGCTTGAGGACTGGAATTGAGCCCCCTGCATTACATTATAAACATTTTAAATATATAGAAAGCATAATATATCAATTTGATTTTCTTTTGCATATCTTTACTGAGTGACACTACATTATAATAAAGCAACAGCCCCCCACAAACTGAACGATGAACAGCCCCCCACAAACTGAACGATGAACAGCCCCCCACAAACTGAACGATGATATCTTCAGCAACCTGGAGCCTCAGGTGTCTGAGATGCAAAGGCCACTGAATAGAAAGCAACGAAATCACGTCCCAAAGACAACACCACTTTCTATTGGCCAACTGAGTCACCCGGTTATGAAGATGTTTCCATTTTCTAGGATTTCTTTCAGTTTCGGGTTGCATTTGTGTATCCTTCTAAGGCTGCGTCCATGGTACCTCAGACCGCGCCGATCAGACTGACTTAAGGCAGTGTTCGCGTACATGCGGCGTGCGGGCGCATGCGTGTGGAGGCATGAGGGGGCCCGCGATACGCGAGAAATCAGTTAAAACTGATTTCTCGTGCGACAGGGCGGTCACGTGAGCGGTTCACCCAATGAGGGGGCCCAATGACAACGAACCAGCTCCGTGACATCACTAGGAACGCCCCCCACGGCTGGAGTACTATGGCCAGCGAAAGCACCCGCTTTCCCTCAGCCTCCGCGCGTCTCCGCACGGGCTGCGGCAACATGTCCGCAGCCTAAATGTTGACAGCCCCTATATATGTGTATAACTCACCTGGCTTGGGGTTTGTTATCCAAGTATGTTGACCATTACTGATCTAGATGGGCTTTCCAGGAGGTTGAGGCATAACCCCATAATATCCGCAATGCAATCATTTGTTTTTAACTTCCTAATTGTTTTTGGAAGTCATAACAGGGGGTTCTGCACTCGAGAAGGAGAGAATATTGCCACGTACAATGAGCACAGGACATCTGACCACCTGCATTGTCCCCCTCTTCCTTCTACATTAGGTATCTCGTACATTCTGTTTGAGACCCGGATCGGATGTTTGGAGAAGGAAATCCCGACGGAAACCCAGAAGTTTATTGATTCCATTGGTTCCATGCTGAGAAATTCTGTCTATGTCACCGTTCTTCCAAAATGGACCAAGGAGGTGTTTCCGTACTGGAAACGTTACATAGACAGCTGGGACAACATCTTTGCCTTTGGTGAGCATTGTCGCATGAAGAATATCCTTTCTTAAATAATTAGCGCTGGCAACGTTGTGTTTTTGAATTTGACTACCTTGTAGTCACAGATCCCCGATTGGAAATGAACAGGCCAGCTGGGCCATGTGGTTCTTACCGGGCATTAAATGTTTCTGCCTTAAGTGCCTGCTCTTCACTATTTAATTAGAACTATTTTATACTTTCCTGCAGGGGGGCTCAACTCCTGTCCTCAAGCCCCCTCCCCCCCCCCCATTCCCCCAACAGGGCAGTTTTTGAGGATCACCCTGCATCAACACAGGTGTCTCCATCAGTCCCTGCATCAGCATAGGTAGCTCAATTAGTCCCTGCTTCAGCAAAGGTGTCTCCATCAGTCGCTGCATCAGCACAGTAGCTCAGTCAGTCTATGCTACGGCTCAGGTGGCTCAATCAGTCCCTGCTTCAGCAAAGGTGGCTCAATCAGGGGCTCGGGGTTCGACTGTGCCTCTGATTGAGCCACCTGTGCTGAAGCAGGGATATCTTCAAAACCTGACCTGTTGGAGGGGTTGACGACTGGAGTTGAGCACCCCTGCCTTACTGTGCAGGTTTATTTCATAAGTAAAGATAAACTAAGAAAGTTGTCCCCTCTTTTGGGTCTTATTGCTTTAGGGAAGAAGCTGATTGACCAGAAAATGGAGAAGGTTCAGGCTCGATTGGAGCGGGGTGAGGAGGTGGAGGGGGAGTACCTCACATATCTGCTCTCCAGTGGCAAACTGACCAGTAAGGAGGTGTATGGCAGTGTGGCTGAGTTGCTACTAGCCGGAGTGGACACAGTACGTAGTATGATACCCTTACATTGTTAAAAGAACCAGTGTGTACAAGTGGGATGTTGAAGGGACCACAAAGGACAGGAATAGAAGATACCATCCTCAGTGACGCAGCATTACTACCATGCCTGGAGGAGAAGGGATTTGCATAGAGACAAGCCTGGAGATATTTATTCATTGGGTTTCTCCCTTCGATATCCTTGAAAACCAGAGGGACCAGCACTCCATTGTTATACTATAGAAACTGTAGACAGTACAACAGGGAAAGATAACAAATGATCATTTTATGCATGTGTGAGTGTTGCTCAGAACTGGAATTGTTCTGCAGAGAGGGACGGAGTGTCAGAACATATTATTATTATTATTATATGTCATTTTTATGTAGCACTAATATTGTATGAGCCTCCAGCAGCTATGGGTTTAACAAGAGCCCTTTCGTTGTGCTTACCTTGTAATTGCGCTGTGATAACGCACTCCCCTCTCCACAGACATCCAACACATTGTCCTGGTCCCTTTATCACCTGGCAAGAAACCCTGAGATTCAGGACTCCCTGTATCAGGAGGTGATCAGTGTGGCGCCCGGAGAGAGTATTCCCAGCGCTGAAGATATCTCCAGAATGCCGCTGCTGAAGGCGGTGATTAAGGAGACCTTGCGGTAGGTTCTCTGAGCAAACGTCACCGTTTAACAGCAGCATAAACAGACAACACATTTTATCTGGGATGATACTGCTGCCCAAAACAGCACAAAGTGTCCAAAATGTTATCTTTATGTTAAAAGTAATTAGGATTTTTGACTTTCATCAATTTTGTTATTTTTGTAAATGTATTACACAAGATACACGATCCCAGGTGTGTGAAGGAATAACGGCTTGTCAATGTGTTATTCATGGGGGAACCAGGATATCAATGTATGAGGTGCTCTTACAGAAAATCATATCACTGTGTGAGGAGCCCCCACAAGTGCAAAAGCTGCCAGCTCCCTAATGGCTGAGCCACTGATTGAGCCGCCTGTGCTGATGCAGGGATATCCTGAAAACCTGACCTGTTGGTGGCCCTTGAGGACTGGAGTTGGTCATCCCTTGCTCTAGTGGAAAGAATGGGGTATAGGTATATCCCTCCGAAGGGAGGAAGATAAAAGTGACACACCGACCACCAGATTCAGCCAGCTCGGTTACGGGTGTTACAGTAACGCCTCTTACTGACTTGACGGGAAGATAACTTGTGCGTTAACCTCTAACGGGGCTCTCTGAATAACCCATTGAGAGAGCTATTTATCGATGTCTCCTTACTGAAAAACTGGCACAAAAACAGCATCACATTTGTCAGAGAATACAGAAAAAATATGATTTATTTGCTTCAATAACTCTGGTGCTATTTTCTTGCATCAGATTGCTAGATAATTGATCGCCTAATTTGCTCAATTGTTAAGACGAGAAACTTGATATTTGACTAAGGAACCTGCGCACTGTGGAGATTTTGAGCCATGTTTACTAAGCAATGCTAAACCATATGGCACATTACGGCATGCACACTTTAATAGGCCTACAGGTGCCTTACTGCTTAGCACTACCTAGGACATTTGTGTCTTTAATTAGCTACTTTCAAGGGAAACAACATGGCATCCGAGTGTGCAACATTGCATGAAGAGGAATATGGCGGAGTATCACTAGTGAAAGGAAAGTGATATTTGCTCTGAAATAGGTTGTGTATGAGGTGTGGGCTACTAAAATGGAGGAGCTTCCCAGTGCAAATGAGTAGGATGTTAGTTTGTGTGAATTCACGCCCATTGCACCTTCCGGCTGTATCATTTTACGATGGTAATATTTATTGAAGATTTTGGTGTTGCCATATTATTAACATGCAATCAGGATTATGAAAGTACCTTTCGATTGGTATAAAGTTTTGATGGAATCCGTCCTGTTCCACTTTACTTCCCTTGTAGGATGTACCCCGTTGTGCCAACCAATTCCAGAGTCGCCGTTGACAAGCCGATAATCATTGGAGACTATTGCTTCCCGAAAGATGTAAGTGTGGCACTTTGAGGAGTTACGGCTGAGTTCGAGCCAGTGGTCAGAGCGTTGACAATGGTCAGCAAACATACAGAGCTCGAAGGGACTACCATTCAAAGCTAAAGGGCGGCAGAGAGGGAAAGGGAGGTTGATAGAAATATTTTACATCATGATAAGCCAAGGAAGGGACTAACACATAAAATACATACTGTAAAGCTGCAGGGTACTTCAACATAAAAATAATCCACAATTACACTTACATAGCGTAACAAAGGAGGGAGAGGGAGTACTGTGGGTAGTATTATACCTTTAATTGGACCACCAAGTAGTTTATATGTTACAAGATTTCCAACCTGTCCGGGTCCTTCATCGAAGAACCCTGACCCTGAGAGGCTGGAAAGCTTATAACATACGTGTTATTGGACCAACAAGTCATTATCATACCTCCTACTCCTTGTCACCGGAGACCAGGACTATTGCACCAGGGATCAATTCACCAGACAGAAACACAGAGGGGCTTATGCAGAGAGGATAGAGAAGGGAAATAGCGCCATCTTTTGGCGAAAATACGTACCAGAGAAGCTTGTCCTGCAGAGAACATGGAGAGATTCATAAAATTCGCCGCAGCAGGTTTCTTTACTTTAAAAATTGCCAAACACGTGGCGAGATTGGTAAATTCGCCATGTTAAAATAGGGTGGTATGCAGGTAGCATAGATGCACTGAAACTCGCCATTCTGCCCTATATTATAGCGAGTTCAAACTAGCCAGAAAAACTTGGCAATTTTGAATCTCATCAGAAAAATGAGGTAACGCAGCTTTCTGCATACGACCATAACTTGCTCCAATTCTGTGGCTATTTTCCTGCCGTTTTCACATTAAATAACGTTCCTCTCTGCATAAGCCCCAGAGTTTATAAAATGTATTTATTGGAAAAAGCAATATACACAACTGTACAGATACCCAACACACATACCCACTCCCCACCTTTTTTATACCTTATATGCCACAATATTGAAACATTAAATGCCAGGTGCTGTCAATATGCCCAGCCCCTGATTGGTGGGTTTAATAGCAACATAAAGAGAGTTACTTGGAAAGGTCAGACACCTTTGCAACATTCCCGCTGAACATAACATTAACCCCTGGTCCCTGACGTGCTGGAACCAGGCTTCATAATACATAGATACACATAATACGACTATTACTGACAGGTAAGGGTAATGGCAGGCTTGACCTTTATTAAAAGCAGTCCCGTTTACCCCTACCGCCACACTCCCTCCCCCTCCTTTGTTACTACATGGAAGAAAGGAGCGACACGGCCCCCCTTCTCTGCCCACGTTACACGGAGAAGCATTTTCTGACTACCGGATGAAGAGCGAGAGAGCCTGTTTACATCTGTGTCACAGAACATGTAACAGTTTTAGCTGCAGTGAAAGAGGAGGCTAGTCTGTAAGAGAGGAGTATCTCATTCTGTCCCGGGTGGCTTACACCTCTGAATCACGTTCCTCCTTGGCCTGAATGAACTGAATTTGATATATTACGCTATGTGTCACTGTTGGGGCACATGATAACGATTTATTTCATATTTGCAAATGAACTGAATGTTAAATAAATATATTTGTCATTTTTACCTATCTGACACTACATAGTTACATTTTTACATTGCTTAACCAAGGGCTCCCAAAGTTAATTATTGTAAGATTTCTCTAATCAACACTTAATTACCCAATTGACCTAAGTATCAGTAAGATAACTTGCTCATATACAGTGTGTGTTGCCCTGAAAACGTGGCCTTTCGTTTGCTCGAGGGCTTAACCGCTTAATTCCCAGAGGCATCTGCTTCACAATGAATTAAGTCAGATTGGCTTTTGAGAGCTGCGTTGTCCTGTTTTCCCATTTGCAGACGCTCTTTGCTCTGAGTCACTATGCCATATCCCGTGATGAGACCAATTTCCCCGAACCAAACAAGTTTAATCCCCAACGCTGGTTTCGGGACGGTCAGATGAAGCACCATCCCTTCAGCTCAATCCCCTTCGGATACGGGGTCCGAGCTTGCGTTGGGCGGCGGATCGCTGAGCTGGAAATGCACATGGCGTTATCGCGGGTGAGTTTTATGATGGTTCTAAGGGCTGAGACTGACCAGTCAAAATGTCCCTTTGAGGACCAATCACACAATCTTTTCACCAGAGGTGTCTGAACCACAGAACATTCACAAGTGGACTACACTGTTTCCTCGCACAGAAATAATGTTTTCCAGCATTGGTGATTAGGGTGAATTAGAATACAGAAGGTTACATGTTTTCAAATGTATACATTCGTTGTGTTCTCCCCAAAAGTATTCTTGGAACACTTTTTGGAGGTTTAGTCCCAAATGAACTCATTGCAGTGATAGATTTAAAGCTGCAGTTCAAGCTGCCGTTTAAATAAATAAATACATTTGCCATTCAATATGTGCATCAATACAATCTGCACACTGACAAGTGATTAGCTAAGCTGCAGATCGATCTGTTTTCCTGTAATCGTCGCGTGCTCAGGGTTATTTAATTCAGTTCTTGCACAGCATTGTGGGCAATGTAGTGCAGCAATATTATGTGACAGAGCAGTTACTAGATACAATTGGTTCACTGCTAGAAAGAGGGCGGGGCTCCAGAGCCTGTCAGAAAGGGATTGGGGCTGTCACTTTGGAAATGCTTCCTACATTAGAAACATTAAAAATGTCTTTAAAACATTTTTAATTTTTTTTAAAATGCTACAAGTATTTTCTCATAGTACAGAACTGATTTATTTAAAAAAAATACACGTAGGATATTGCCTGAACGGCTGCTTTAAAAGGTAAAATACAGGTGCCTAATGCCAATTAATTAACTTAATCAAGTATGTGTTCAAATAATTATGTAAAGTTGCCCTTGAAATATCAGCAAACATTGTACAGTACATGGTTTTAGTTGCGTTATATTTTTCTTTGTGTGTTACTGCATGTTAAGTACCTGTCACCTTTCTTAGTTATCTGACAAAGGAGCAGTATGTCTCATTATGGTTTTGTTCTGACTGGGCTGGATCACATAACAAGCAGTATCCTCCCTCTCAGAGTTCCTACCGTCAATGTGAACTTTGAAACTTTACAGTAAGATTGTAAATACTCAGACTGGGCTCACCCCCATCGCAGGCTGTAACATTACCTCCGTACAAATATAATAGGGAGGGTAAGATAAACCTGAATTAACATTAAAAGATAACTGAGTCTGAAGTATATTTTCTTAGTAACTTAGCTCTACACCTCGTGACTCTACAATATGCTTTGTGACGAAATGACAAGGCTGCTGGCTCCTGCCTCTTACTGATTCGCACGTGCATCGCTTGTGACATTCATGGAAGGCAGAGATCTCGTAATCATTGTCACTGGGGGTATTCAATACCACGTATGTTACATTGTGTGCAGGTATTACTGCACACTGCATTTTGGCTAGTGACACCGAGCTGTAGTGCAGAAAATACAAAGTCTGCACTAGGACACAACCACACCGGTTATATGGATTTACTTTTCCTTCCCTCTACCTTCGTCCTCAGATAATCCAGAAGTTTGAGCTCAGACCCGACCCTCTGGCGGGAGAGATTAAAGCCATTGCCAGGATCGTCCTGACCCCTCAGAAACCCATCAACCTGCAGTTCCTGGAGAGAACAGCTGCAACTCGCCAATCGGCTTGACCATCCTCTTACTGCGCTGCTATAGAACAGACCTGGAACCAAGGGGTTAACAGTGGCACTTAACGCTTTCACAGCCACAGACTTTAACTCGTTTGGTGCTGAAGAGACCGTCCGTGAGGAAAACGCACAATAAAACAAAGCAATTTAAATGTAAATAACAAGTAATTTAAAAATTAGAAGTAATAAAATAAATGTATAATGTCTCTATGAGGGACCAGCCCCCTATGTAATAGGCCCCATCAAATCTGACAGATGTTTGGAAACGCTAAGTTATGGGTTTCCCCTTTCACTGCATAAACCCCCCTGTAGTGAAGGGCTAAATCCCTAACCCCCACTTAGATTGTGAGCTCTTCAGGGCAGAGATTTCCTCTTCTTTTGTCTGATTTTGTTTATCATATTGTATTATAACTTCCTGCTCTACCTCTTTTGTAAAGCGCCGAGTATACCGTGGGCGCTATATAAATAACGATATATATATACGTCCCAACTCATCACAAATGGAGGCATTTTATTAGATATTGAATTCACAGATTTAAAGTGACTTCCGGGGTGTGTGTGTATATAACAGACTAAGGAAATGGGATGCGGTAAATAAATGTGTTCATTTTAACAACGTTGGCCTTTATTCCAGTAATAATATGATCTGCTGTGTGTATAAAGGCCAGTCCTGAGGAGAGGGAATGTTCACATGGTCTTCTACAGAAATAAAGAGCCTGAGTTCAGTTGTAGCCAACGGTAGCGACTCCCACGGGTGAAATAGCACAGTAACCCATCCCCTTCTCCCACTGGTGGGTTATGTATGTCCCACTGGAACGTGCCACTGGGAGTAATAACGCAGACTGCGAGTACCCCTAAAGCCCCACCCTCTCCCAACACTGCCCACAATTTTCAACTTGTCCCCGTATCTGGAGAGATCACACAAGCGCTCTTAAAATTAAAACTAAGCAGCCAATGCGGGCCTGACCTGCTGCAATCAGTTCCGACGACTTGGTGCCCCAGCCATTGCCAAACCGCTAGTTCCCTAATCAACTCTATTTTGTTTTCAGGCCGTATCCCCACTGGCGGATTTCCCATTATGCCCGGGGCCTACGGTGGCAAAATTTGTTGGGCGGCAAAAATGTACGCTCCCCATATACATTTGCCGCGCTCTCGGGTAAATCAGGCCTGATGGAAAGGCACTGACACGGGGTGGCCGCCTCCTTGTCCTTCCGAATTGCAGCGTCAAATTACGCCGTGGAGGTCCCCAATGTGTCGTGACACGGCATCTTATTACCATGGCAACGTGACGCTGTGTGACGTCACCAACAATTCGGAAGGAGGAGGGCGGCAGCAAAGAGGCGGCCGTCACGTGTAAGTGCCTAGGTGCGGCGGGTCTTCAAATCTGCCGCTGAGTATTCCCAAGACCTGGAAAACTGCCAGAGTTGTCCCAATCTTCAAAAGTGGGGACAAAAAACGCTGTCTCAAACTACAGGCCAATCTCCCTTCTCCCAATCCTATCCAAAGTCATGGGGAAATGTGTCCACTCCCAATTATGTGATTACTATACCAAGACAAATTTCCCTAGCCAATTCCCATCTGGCTTTCACCCAAAACACTCCATAGTAACTACTCTCCTAAAAGTTTGCAATGAGATCCAGTGTGGAATGGAACTGGGGCAACTTACTGGTGCAATATTCCTAGAATTTGCAAAGGCTTTTTTCTTTCTATACTGATCATGCTATCCTGTTAAACAAACTTCAGTGCTCTGGAATAGCGAAACATTCTTTTAACTGGTTTCACTCATAGGTATCGGGTAGATCCCAACATGTGTCTATCTCAGGCTCTAACTCCAACCCCTTGGGTATCACCTGTGGTGTCCTGCAATGCTCTATTCTGGGGACCCTACTCTTCTCAGTGTTCATCAATGATCTTCCTACAGCTTGTAAGGGAGCTTCAATACACATGTATGCGGATAACACAATCTTATATGGACACAGCCCTAGCCTCTCTGACCTTGAACATGTAGTTCAATCTGATTTTTGGGGGCTCGAAAACTGGATTTCCCAAAACAAACTTTTTAAACACTGACGACTGTAAAAATGGTATTTTGGACCAAGGCTTCCAATGACAGAGCTTCAGATCAGAACCAACTCTAATACCACCCACTGTCACTAGTTTCAAATGGCTGGGCATAAGGTTTGACTCACATTTAGCATTTGGGTTGCAGATTGATACCCTGACAGCCCAAACCTATGCCAAACTAGGTATACTGTATAGGAACAAATCCTCCCTTCGCCTGCTGGGCTAAAAAATGCTAATACCAACTATAGACTACAGGGACATAGTATATGGCACAGCTCCCCGAACTCACCTTAGCAAACTAGACACCCTCTACAATTCAATATGCCGCTTTGTCCTCCAATGCAATTACAACACATCACTGCGAAATGCTCAAAGAACAAGATTGGTTATCACTTGAGTCTAGGCGCAAAGTTCATCTCTCCTGTCTTATCTTCAAATACTTCTTGGTCAAGCTATCCCCGTATCTGAACAAGCTCCTCACCCCTACCACACACAGCACTTATCACCTGAGATATGAGTCCAAGGGACTGTTCATGGACCCAAGATTCAATAAGGAATACAGCTGCTCCTCCTCTTACCGTGCACCCCAGTATCTGAACAAGCTCCTCACCCCTACCACACACAGCACTTATCACCTGAGATATGAGTCCAAGGGACTGTTCATGGACCCAAGATTCAATAAGGAATACAGCTGCTCCTCCTCTTACCGTGCACCCCACACTTCTAACAATCTACCGGAGACTCTCACAGCCGCCACCAGTCTAACTTCTTTCAAAACTAAAGCTGCCTGACATTTTAATCTGGTCTGTAACTGTTACATACGCCTATAATATATATTATCTCTTACTGTGCATGCAATGTCTTGTATATGTAACCCATGTATCCTCCCCCCCCCCCCCCCCCGGTCGCAGACCGGACCCCCCTAGGGTGTAATGAGGCCTGGCTACATGTCTCTTGGTGGTGCATACCTGTGAGGATCAGGAGGGCCTGAGTCTCCCGCGATCGTATGGGGGACAACAGGGACAGGCTTCTGGGGTTCTTGCCTTCATCTTTTAGTGGTGATACAGCGCCTCCATCTCTGTCAAGCCCTATTAGGGTAGGGTGAAATCCTTCCAGAGAAGCCCCCTCAATGGAGCGAGAGATTTCAGTCTCACTCTTTGGTAAAACAAGCAGCACTTTATTGTCCACACAGCAACACACAGCATACAGCGGCAGCAGTACTCAGGTACAGTAGATCCTCTCCTCCTCCTCGAGACTGTTCCCCTTCAGGATGGGCTGTCTGGGACTCTCACTGTTCCCTGCCACTACCCCAAGGTACAGACACTCAGGGTGGGGCTAGCTCTTCCCTCACCCCCTAGGCAGCGCGAGGGGCACTGGTCCACCACAGTTCTATAAGCTCTACTCAGGTCCTGCCTGAGCTCCTCCTCCAAATGTAATACATCACTCCACTCTGAACATAGGACTCTGCTTAGACTGACTAAATTGGATGTGCACTGCCCTTTATGACTTTGGCAGGCCCCTCCCTTATGTCTCTTGCCTTAGACACAGAGTCAGGGTGCCTACCTCCACCAATCAGGGCAGGGCTTGAAGCGGGGGAAACCCATGATAACTACTGGCAGCCTGCCCTTAGCAGGATTTACACCAGTAGGAGGAAAGACATATAGCCCAAATTCTTACCAGGGCTACATATATAATGTATAACCCTTATAACTTATGTAACTATGTATTTGTAACTATGTATCTGTTATCATAACTGTGCTTAGGACATACGTGAAAACGAGAGGTAACTCTCAATGTGTTACTTCCTGGTAAAACATTTTATACATAGATCTGTATGCAGGGCAGGCCGGCTTGATGGCAATGCCATGGGTGCCACTGCACCGAGCCCCGCGCTTACAGAGGCCCCGCGCTCTTCCCCACAACATTTAAACTGATTGCCGGAGGAGAGCGCGGGGCCTCTTACCTTCTCGCCGGAGCTGGCATCTCCAACAATCATGTGATGACGTGTCGCCACGGCAACACAACATCACAATGCGACGTAGCAGGAGGAGATGCCACTCTGGAGACGGTGAGAGGCCCTATGCCAAATCCCCACAAACCTCCCAGCCGGCCCGGTAATACCCATCACACCAGCATTAACCAGCACTTTACAAGCATGAAATAAACTAAACTAGTACGGGGTCAAACCCCCCACCAGTGTGATAACAAGCCCCCTGTAGTGTAAGTGATCTCTATACCTGACTTGCACAGTGCTGGGTACCTGACTGCGGTGAGATAGTGCATTAACCCTTCCAATGCTTCAGCACAGGTGGCTCAATCAGTGGCTCAGTCGAAGGCTAGTTGGCACTATAGGAACCTGCTGATAGAGTGGCACTATAGGAACCTGCTGATACGGTGGCACTATAGGAACCTGCTGATACGGTGGCGCTATAGGAACCTGCTGATACTGTGGCACTATAGGAACCTGCTGATAGAGTGGCACTATAGGAACCTGCTGATACGGTGGCACTATAGGAACTTGCTGATAGAGTGGCACTATAGGAACCTGCTGATACGGTGGCACTATAGGAACCTGCTGATACGGTGGCACTATAGGAACCTGCTGATACGGTGGCACTATAGGAACCTGCTGATATGGTGGCACTATAGGAACCTGCTGATACGGTGGCACTATAGGAACCTGCTGATAGAGTGGCACTATAGGTACCTGCTGATACAGTGGCACTATAAGAACCTGCTGATACGGTGGCACTATAGGAACCTGCTGATACGGTGGCACAATAGGAACCTGCTGATACTGTGGCACTATAGGTACCTGCTGATAGAGTGGCACTATCGGAACCTGCTGATACAGTGGCACTATAGGTACCTGCTGATAGAGTGGCACTATAGGAACCTGCTGATACGGTGGCACTATAGGAACCTGCTGATAGAGTGGCACTATGGGTACCTGCTGATACAGCGGCACTATAGGAACCTGCTGATACTGTGGCACTATAGGAACCTGCTGATACTGTGGCACTATAGGAACCTGGTGATATAGTGGCACTATAGGTACCTGCTGATACTGTGGCACTATAGGAACCTGCTGATACGGTGGCACTATAGGAACCTGCTGATACTGTGGCACTATAGGAACTTGCTGATACAGTGGCACTATAGGAACCTGCTGATACTGTGGCACAATAGGAACCTGCTGATAGAGTGGCGCTATAGGAACCTGCTGACAGAGTGGCACTATAGGAACCTGCTGATACAGTGGCACTATAGGAACCTGCTGATACGGTGGCACTATAGGAACCTGCTGATAGAGTGGCACTATAGGAACCTGCTGATACGGTGGCACTATAGGAACCTGCTGATAGAGTGGCACTATAGGAACCTGCTGACAAAGTGGCACTATAGGAACCTGCTGATAGAGTGGCACTATAGGAACCTGCTCATACAGTGGCACTATAGGTACCTGCTGATAGAGTGGCACTATAGGAACCTGCTGATAGAGTGGCACTATAGGAACCTGCAGATACAGTGGCACTATAGGAACCTGCTAATACTGTGGCACTATAGGAACCTGCTAATACTGTGGCACTATAGGAACCTGCTGATACAGTGGCACTATAGGAACCTGCTGATACGGTGGCACTATAGGAACCTGCTGATCGAGTGGCACTATAGGTACCTGCTGATACAGTGGCACTATAGGTACCTGCTGATAGAGTGACACTATAGGTACCTGCTGACAGAGTGGCACTATAGGAACCTGCTGATACAGTGGCACTATAGGAACCTGCTGATGCAGTGGCACTATAGGTACCTGCTGATACTGTGGCACTATAGGAACCTGCTGATACAGTGGCACTATAGGAACCTGCTGATACGGTGGCACTATAGGTACCTGCTGATACGGTGGCACTATAGGAACCTGCTGATACTGTGGCACTATAGGAACCTGCTGATACGGTGGCACTATAGGAACCTGCTGATAGAGTGGCACTATAGGAATCTGCTGATAGAGTGGCACTCTAGGAACCTGCTGATACTGTGGCACTATAGGAACCTGCTGACAGAGCGGCACTATAGGAACCTGCTGACAGAGTGGCACTATAGGAACCTGCTGATAGAGTGGCACTATAGGAACCTGCTGATACTGTGGCACTATAGGAACCTGCTGATAGAGTGGCACTATAGGAACCTGCTGATAGAGTGGCACTATAGGTACCCGCTGATACTGTGGCACTATAGGAACCTGCTGATACAGTGGCACTATAGGTACCTGTTGATACAGTGGCACTATAGGAACCTGCTGATAGAGTGGCACTACAGGTACCTGCTGACAGAGTGGCACTACAGGTACCTGCTGACAGAGTGGCACTATAGGTCCCTGCTGACAGAGTGGCACTATAGGAACCTGCTGATAGAGTGGCACTATAGGTACCTGCTGACAGAGTGGCACTATAGGAAAATGCTGATACGGTGGCACTATAGGAACCTGCTGATACAGCGGCACTATAGGAACCTGCTGATACAGCGGCACTATAGGAACCTGCTGATACTGTGGCACTATAAGAACCTGCTGATAGAGTGGCACTATAGGTACCTGCTGATACTGTGGCACTATAGGAACCTGCTGATACAGTGGCACTATAGGTACCTGTTGATACAGTGGCACTATAGTAACCTGCTGATAGAGTGGCACTATAGGTACCTGCTGATACAGTGACACTATAGGAACCTGCTTATACTGTGGCGCTATAGGAACCTGCTGATACTGTGGCGCTATAGGAACCTGCTGATAGAGTGGCACTATAGGAACCTGCTGATACGGTGGCACTATAGGAACCTGCTGATAGAGTGGCACTATAGGAACCTGCTGATACGGTGGCACTATAGGAACCTGCTGATACGGTGGCACTATAGGAACCTGCTGATACGGTGGCACTATAGGAACCTGCTGATATGGTGGCACTATAGGAACCTGCTGATACGGTGGCACTATAGGAACCTGCTGATAGAGTGGCACTATAGGTACCTGCTGATACAGTGGCACTGTAAGAACCTGCTGATACGGTGGCACTATAGGAACCTGCTGATACGGTGGCACAATAGGAACCTGCTGATACTGTGGCACTATAGGTACCTGCTGATAGAGTGGCACTATCGGAACCTGCTGATACAGTGGCACTATAGGTACCTGCTGATAGAGTGGCACTATAGGAACCTGCTGATACGGTGGCACTATAGGAACCTGCTGATAGAGTGGCACTATAGGAACCTGCTGATACAGCGGCACTATAGGAACCTGCTGATACTGTGGCACTATAGGAACCTGCTGATATAGTGGCACTATAGGTACCTGCTGATACTGTGGCACTATAGGAACCTGCTGATACTGTGGCACTATAGGAACCTGCTGATATAGTGGCACTATAGGTACCTGCTGATACTGTGGCACTATAGGAACCTGCTGATACGGTGGCACTATAGGAACCTGCTGATACTGTGGCACTATAGGAACTTGCTGATACAGTGGCACTATAGGAACCTGCTGATACAGTGGCACTATAGGAACCTGCTGATAGAGTGGCGCTATAGGAACCTGCTGACAGAGTGGCACTATAGGAACCTGCTGATACAGTGGCACTATAGGAACCTGCTGATACGGTGGCACTATAGGAACCTGCTGATAGAGTGGCACTATAGGAACCTGCTGATACGGTGGCACTATAGGAACCTGCTGATAGAGTGGCACTATAGGAACCTGCTGACAGAGTGGCACTATAGGAACCTGCTGATAGAGTGGCACTATAGGAACCTGCTCATACAGTGGCACTATAGGTACCTGCTGATAGAGTGGCACTATAGGAACCTGCTGATAGAGTGGCACTATAGGAACCTGCAGATACAGTGGCACTATAGGAACCTGCTAATACTGTGGCACTATAGGAACCTGCTGATACAGTGGCACTATAGGAACCTGCTGATACGGTGGCACTATAGGAACCTGCTGATCGAGTGGCACTATAGGTACCTGCTGATACAGTGGCACTATAGGTACCTGCTGATAGAGTGGCACTATAGGAACCTGCTGATAGAGTGGCACTATAGGAACCTGCTGATACAGTGGCACTATAGGAACCTGCTGATACAGTGGCACTATAGGTACCTGCTGATACTGTGGCACTATAGGAACCTGCTGATACAGTGGCACTATAGGAACCTGCTGATACGGTGGCACTATAGGAACCTGCTGATACGGTGGCACTATGGGAACCTGCTGATACAGTGGCACTATAGGAACCTGCTGATACGGTGGCACTATAGGAACCTGCTGATACTGTGGCACTATAGGAACCTGCTGATACTGTGGCACTATAGGAACCTGCTGATAGAGTGGCACTATAGGAACCTGCTGATAGAGTGGCACTCTAGGAACCTGCTGATACTGTGGCACTATAGGAACCTGCTGGTAGAGTGGCACTATAGGAACCTGCTGATAGAGTGGCACTATAGGTACCTGCTGACAGAGTGGCACTATAGGAACCTGCTGATAGAGTGGCACTATATGAACCTGCTGATAGAGTGGCACTATAGGAACCTGCTGATACTGTGGCACTATAGGAACCTGCTGGTAGAGTGGCACTATAGGAACCTGCTGATAGAGTGGCACTATAGGAACCTGCTGATACAGTGGCACTATAGGTACCTGTTGATACAGTGGCACTATAGGAACCTGCTGATAGAGTGGCACTATAGGTACCTGCTGATAGAGTGGTACTATAGGAACCTGCTGATACTGTGGCACTATAGGAACCTGCTGATACAGTGGCACTATAGGAACCTGCTGATACGGTGGCACTATAGGAACCTGCTGATACGGTGGCACTATAGGAACCTGCTGATACAGTGGCACTATAGGAACCTGCTGATACGGTGGCACTATAGGAACCTGCTGATACTGTGGCACTATAGGAACCTGCTGATACTGTGGCACTATAGGAACCTGCTGATAGAGTGGCACTATAGGAACCTGCTGATAGAGTGGCACTCTAGGAACCTGCTGATACTGTGGCACTATAGGAACCTGCTGGTAGAGTGGCACTATAGGAACCTGCTGATAGAGTGGCACTATAGGTACCTGCTGACAGAGTGGCACTATAGGAACCTGCTGATAGAGTGGCACTATATAAACCTGCTGATAGAGTGGCACTATAGGAACCTGCTGATACTGTGGCACTATAGGAACCTGCTGGTAGAGTGGCACTATAGGAACCTGCTGATAGAGTGGCACTATAGGAACCTGCTGATACAGTGGCACTATAGGTACCTGTTGATACAGTGGCACTATAGGAACCTGCTGATAGAGTGGCACTATAGGTACCTGCTGATAGAGTGGTACTATAGGAACCTGCTGATACTGTGGCACTATAGGAACCTGCTGATAGAGTGGCACTATAGGAACCTGCTGATAGAGTGGCACTATAGGAACCTGCTGATACTGTGGCACTATAGGAACCTGCTGGTAGAGTGGCACTATAGGAACCTGCTGATAGAGTGGCACTATAGGAACCTGCTGATAGAGTGGCACTATAGGTACCCGCTGATACTGTGGCACTATAGGAACCTGCTGATACAGTGGCACTATAGGTACCTGTTGATACAGTGGCACTATAGGAACCTGCTGATAGAGTGGCACTACAGGTACCTGCTGACAGAGTGGCACTACAGGTACCTGCTGACAGAGTGGCACTATAGGTACCTGCTGACAGAGTGGCACTATAGGAACCTGCTGATAGAGTGGCACTATAGGTACCTGCTGACAGAGTGGCACTATAGGAACCTGCTGATACGGTGGCACTATAGGAACCTGCTGATACTGTGGCACTATAAGAACCTGCTGATAGAGTGGCACTATAGGTACCTGCTGATACTGTGGCACTATAGGAACCTGCTGATACAGTGGCACTATAGGTACCTGTTGATACAGTGGCACTATAGTAACCTGCTGATAGAGTGGCACTATAGGTACCTGCTGATAGAGTGGCACTATAGGAACCTGCTGATAGAGTGGCACTATAGGTACCTGCTGACAGAGTGGCACTATAGATACCTGCTGATAGAGTGGCACTATAGGAACCTGCTGATAGAGTGGCACTATAGGAACCTGCTGACAGAGTGGCACTATAGGAACCTGCTGATAGAGTGGCACTATGGGTACCTGCTGATAGAGTGGCACCATAGGAACCTGCTGATAGAGTGGCACTATAGGTACCTGCTGACAGAGTGGTACTATAGGTACCTGCTGATAGAGTGGCACTATAGGAACCTGCTGATACGGTGGCACTATAGGAACCTGCTGATAGAGTGGCACTATAGGTACCTGCTGATAGAGTGGCACTATAGGAACCTGCTGATACGGTGGCACTAAAGGAACCTGCTGATAGAGTGGCACTATATGTACCTGCTGATACAGTGGCACTATAAGAACCTGCTGATACGGTGGCACTATAGGAACCTGCTGATAGAGTGGCACTATAGGAACCTGCTGAAACGGTGGCACAATAGGAACCTGCTGATACTGTGGCACTATAGGTACCTGCTGATAGAGTGGCACTATCGGAACCTGCTGATACAGTGGCACTATAGGTACCTGCTGATAGAGTGGCACTATATGTACATGTTGATACAGTGGCACTATAGGAACCTGCCGATAGAGTGGCACTATAGGTACCTGCTGATAGAGTGGCACTATAGGAACCTGCTGATAGAGTGGCACTATAGGTACCTGCTGAGAGAGTGGCACTATAGGCACCTGCTGACAGAGTGGCACTATAGGTACCTGCTGATAGAGTGGCACTATAGGAACCTGCTGATAGAGTGGCACTATAGGTACCTGCTGACAGAGTGGCACTATAGGTACCTGCTGACAGAGTGGCACTATAGGTACCTGCTGATAGAGTGGCACTATAGGAACCTGCTGATAGAGTGGCACTATAGGTACCTGCTGACAGAGTGGCACTATAGGAACATGCTGATACAGTGGCACTGTTGGTACCTGTTGATACAGTGGCACTATAGGAACCTGCTGATAGAGTGGCACTATAGGAACCTGCTGAAATGGTGGCACAATAGGAACCTGCTGATACTGTGGCACTATAGGTACCTGCTGATAGAGTGGCACTATCGGAACCTGCTGATACAGTGGCACTATAGGTACCTGCTGATAGAGTGGCACTATATGTACATGTTGATACAGTGGCACTATAGGAACCTGCTGATAGGGTGGCACTATAAGTACCTGCTGATAGAGTGGCACTATAGGAACCTGCTGATAGAGTGGCACTATAGGTACCTGCTGACAGAGTGGCACTATAGGTACCTGCTGACAGAGCGGCACTATAGGTACCTGCTGATAGAGTGGCACTATAGGAACCTGCTGATAGAGTGGCACTATAGGTATCTGCTGACAGAGTGGCACTATAGGAACCTGCTGATATGGTGGCACTATAGGAACCTGCTGATACTGTGGCACTATAGGAACCTGCTGATACTGTGGCACTATAGGAACCTGCTGATACAGTGGCACTATAGGAACCTGCTGATACTGTGGCACTATAAGAACCTGCTGACAGAGTGGCACTATAGGAACCTGCTGATACAGTGGCAATTTAGGTACCTGCTGATAGAGTGGCACTATAGGAACCTGCTGATAGAATGGCACTATAGGTACCTGCTGACAGAGTGGCACTATAGGTACCTGCTGACAGAGTGGCACTATAGGTATCTGCTGACAGAGTGGCACTATAGGAACCTGCTGATAGAGTGGCACTATAGGAACCTGCTGAGAGAGTGGCACTATAGGAACCTGCTGACAGAGTGGCACTATAGGAACCTGCTGACAGAGTGGCACTATAGGAACCTGCTGATACGGTGGCACTATAGGAACCTGCTGATAGAGTGGCACTATAGGAACCTGCTGATAGAGTGGCACTATAGGTACCTGCTGACAGAGTGGCACTATAGGTACCTGCTGATAGAGTGGCACTATAGGTACCTGCTGACAGAGTGGCACTATAGGAACTGCTGATAGAGTGGCACTATAGGAACCTGCTGATAGAGTGGCACTATAGGAACCTGCTGATACGGTGGCACTATAGGAACCTGCTGACAGAGTGGCACTATAGGAACCTGCTGACAGAGTGGCACTATAGGTACCTGCTGATAGAGTGGCACTATAGGAACCTGCTGACAGAGTGGCACTATAGGTACCTGCTGATTGAGTGGCACTATAGGAACCTGCTGACAGAGTGGCACTATAGGTACCTGCTGATAGAGTGGCACTATAGGTACCTGCTGACAGAGTGGCACTATAGGAACCTGCTGATAGAGTGGCACTATAGGTACCTGCTGACAGAGTGGCACTATAGGAACCTGCTGACAGAGTGGCACTATAGGAACCTGCTGACAGAGTGGCACTATAGGAACCTGCTGACAGAGTGGCGCTATAGGTACCTGCTGATAGAGTGGCACTATAGGTACCTGCTGATAGAGTGGCACTAGAGGAACCTGCTGATAGAGTGGCACTATAGGAACCTGCTGACAGAGTGGCACTATAGGAACCTGCTGACAGAGTGGCACTATAGGAACCTGCTGACAGAGTGGCACTATAGGTACCTGCTGATAGAGTGGCACTATAGGTACCTGCTGATACTGTGGCACTATAGGAACCTGCTGATAGAGTGGCACTATAGGAACCTGCTGACAGAGTGGCACTATAGGTACCTGCTGACAGAGTGGCACTATAGGTACCTGCTGATAGAGTGGCACTATAGGAACCTGCTGACAGAGTGGCACTATAGGTATCTGCTGATAGAGTGGCACTATAGGTACCTGCTGACAGAGTGGCACTATAGGTACCTGCTGATAGAGTGGCACTATAGGAACCTGCTGATAGAGTGGCACTATAGGTACCTGCTGATAGAGTGGCACTATAGGAACCTGCTGATAGAGTGGCACTATAGGAACCTGCTGATAGAATGGCACTATAGGTACCTGCTGACAGAGTGGCACTATAGGTACCTGCTGACAGAGTGGCACTATAGGTATCTGCTGACAGAGTGGCACTATAGGAACCTGCTGATAGAGTGGCACTATAGGAACCTGCTGAGAGAGTGGCACTATAGGAACCTGCTGACAGAGTGGCACTATAGGAACCTGCTGACAGAGTGGCACTATAGGAACCTGCTGATACGGTGGCACTATAGGAACCTGCTGATAGAGTGGCACTATAGGAACCTGCTGACAGAGTGGCACTATAGGTACCTGCTGATAGAGTGGCACTATAGGTACCTGCTGACAGAGTGGCACTATAGGAACCTGCTGATAGAGTGGCACTATAGGAACCTGCTGACAGAGTGGCACTATAGGTACCTGCTGATAGAGTGGCACTATAGGTACCTGCTGACAGAGTGGCACTATAGGAACTGCTGATAGAGTGGCACTATAGGAACCTGCTGATAGAGTGGCACTATAGGAACCTGCTGATACGGTGGCACTATAGGAACCTGCTGACAGAGTGGCACTATAGGAACCTGCTGACAGAGTGGCACTATAGGTACCTGCTGATAGAGTGGCACTATAGGAACCTGCTGACAGAGTGGCACTATAGGTACCTGCTGATTGAGTGGCACTATAGGAACCTGCTGACAGAGTGGCACTATAGGTACCTGCTGATAGAGTGGCACTATAGGTACCTGCTGACAGAGTGGCACTATAGGAACCTGCTGATACGGTGGCACTATAGGAACCTGCTGACAGAGTGGCACTATAGGAACCTGCTGACAGAGTGGCACTATAGGTACCTGCTGATAGAGTGGCACTATAGGAACCTGCTGACAGAGTGGCACTATAGGTACCTGCTGATTGAGTGGCACTATAGGAACCTGCTGACAGAGTGGCACTATAGGTACCTGCTGATAGAGTGGCACTATAGGTACCTGCTGACAGAGTGGCACTATAGGAACCTGCTGATAGAGTGGCACTATAGGTACCTGCTGACAGAGTGGCACTATAGGAACCTGCTGACAGAGTGGCACTATAGGAACCTGCTGACAGAGTGGCACTATAGGAACCTGCTGACAGAGTGGCGCTATAGGTACCTGCTGATAGAGTGGCACTATAGGTACCTGCTGATAGAGTGGCACTAGAGGAACCTGCTGATAGAGTGGCACTATAGGAACCTGCTGACAGAGTGGCACTATAGGAACCTGCTGACAGAGTGGCACTATAGGAACCTGCTGACAGAGTGGCACTATAGGTACCTGCTGATAGAGTGGCACTATAGGTACCTGCTGATACTGTGGCACTATAGGAACCTGCTGATAGAGTGGCACTATAGGAACCTGCTGACAGAGTGGCACTATAGGTACCTGCTGACAGAGTGGCACTATAGGTACCTGCTGATAGAGTGGCACTATAGGAACCTGCTGACAGAGTGGCACTATAGGTATCTGCTGATAGAGTGGCACTATAGGTACCTGCTGACAGAGTGGCACTATAGGTACCTGCTGATAGAGTGGCACTATAGGAACCTGCTGATAGAGTGGCACTATAGGTACCTGCTGATAGAGTGGCACTATAGGAACCTGCTGATAGAGTGGCACTATAGGAACCTGCTGATAGAATGGCACTATAGGTACCTGCTGACAGAGTGGCACTATAGGTACCTGCTGACAGAGTGGCACTATAGGTATCTGCTGACAGAGTGGCACTATAGGAACCTGCTGATAGAGTGGCACTATAGGAACCTGCTGAGAGAGTGGCACTATAGGAACCTGCTGACAGAGTGGCACTATAGGAACCTGCTGACAGAGTGGCACTATAGGAACCTGCTGATACGGTGGCACTATAGGAACCTGCTGATAGAGTGGCACTATAGGAACCTGCTGACAGAGTGGCACTATAGGTACCTGCTGATAGAGTGGCACTATAGGAACCTGCTGACAGAGTGGCACTATAAGTACCTGCTGATAGAGTGGCACTATAGGAACCTGCTGACAGAGTGGCACTATAGGTACCTGCTGATAGAGTGGCACTATAGGTACCTGCTGACAGAGTGGCACTATAGGAACTGCTGATAGAGTGGCACTATAGGAACCTGCTGATAGAGTGGCACTATAGGAACCTGCTGATACGGTGGCACTATAGGAACCTGCTGACAGAGTGGCACTATAGGAACCTGCTGACAGAGTGGCACTATAGGTACCTGCTGATAGAGTGGCACTATAGGAACCTGCTGATACTGTGGCACTATAGGAACCTGCTGGTAGAGTGGCACTATAGGAACCTGCTGATAGAGTGGCACTATAGGAACCTGCTGATAGAGTGGCACTATAGGTACCCGCTGATACTGTGGCACTATAGGAACCTGCTGATACAGTGGCACTATAGGTACCTGTTGATACAGTGGCACTATAGGAACCTGCTGATAGAGTGGCACTACAGGTACCTGCTGACAGAGTGGCACTACAGGTACCTGCTGA
This sequence comes from Ascaphus truei, assembly GCF_040206685.1. Taxonomy (NCBI): domain Eukaryota; kingdom Metazoa; phylum Chordata; class Amphibia; order Anura; family Ascaphidae; genus Ascaphus; species Ascaphus truei. The sequence goes on from NC_134489.1 coordinate 100,220,312, forward strand.
CAGAGTGGCACTATAGGTACCTGCTGACAGAGTGGCACTATAGGAACCTGCTGATAGAGTGGCACTATAGGTACCTGCTGACAGAGTGGCACTATAGGAACCTGCTGATACGGTGGCACTATAGGAACCTGCTGATACTGTGGCACTATAAGAACCTGCTGATAGAGTGGCACTATAGGTACCTGCTGATACTGTGGCACTATAGGAACCTGCTGATACAGTGGCACTATAGGTACCTGTTGATACAGTGGCACTATAGTAACCTGCTGATAGAGTGGCACTATAGGTACCTGCTGATAGAGTGGCACTATAGGAACCTGCTGATAGAGTGGCACTATAGGTACCTGCTGACAGAGTGGCACTATAGATACCTGCTGATAGAGTGGCACTATAGGAACCTGCTGATAGAGTGGCACTATAGGAACCTGCTGACAGAGTGGCACTATAGGAACCTGCTGATAGAGTGGCACTATGGGTACCTGCTGATAGAGTGGCACCATAGGAACCTGCTGATAGAGTGGCACTATAGGTACCTGCTGACAGAGTGGTACTATAGGTACCTGCTGATAGAGTGGCACTATAGGAACCTGCTGATACGGTGGCACTATAGGAACCTGCTGATAGAGTGGCACTATAGGTACCTGCTGATAGAGTGGCACTATAGGAACCTGCTGATACGGTGGCACTAAAGGAACCTGCTGATAGAGTGGCACTATATGTACCTGCTGATACAGTGGCACTATAAGAACCTGCTGATACGGTGGCACTATAGGAACCTGCTGATAGAGTGGCACTATAGGAACCTGCTGAAACGGTGGCACAATAGGAACCTGCTGATACTGTGGCACTATAGGTACCTGCTGATAGAGTGGCACTATCGGAACCTGCTGATACAGTGGCACTATAGGTACCTGCTGATAGAGTGGCACTATATGTACATGTTGATACAGTGGCACTATAGGAACCTGCCGATAGAGTGGCACTATAGGTACCTGCTGATAGAGTGGCACTATAGGAACCTGCTGATAGAGTGGCACTATAGGTACCTGCTGAGAGAGTGGCACTATAGGCACCTGCTGACAGAGTGGCACTATAGGTACCTGCTGATAGAGTGGCACTATAGGAACCTGCTGATAGAGTGGCACTATAGGTACCTGCTGACAGAGTGGCACTATAGGTACCTGCTGACAGAGTGGCACTATAGGTACCTGCTGATAGAGTGGCACTATAGGAACCTGCTGATAGAGTGGCACTATAGGTACCTGCTGACAGAGTGGCACTATAGGAACATGCTGATACAGTGGCACTGTTGGTACCTGTTGATACAGTGGCACTATAGGAACCTGCTGATAGAGTGGCACTATAGGAACCTGCTGAAATGGTGGCACAATAGGAACCTGCTGATACTGTGGCACTATAGGTACCTGCTGATAGAGTGGCACTATCGGAACCTGCTGATACTGTGGCACTATAGGTACCTGCTGATAGAGTGGCACTATATGTACATGTTGATACAGTGGCACTATAGGAACCTGCTGATAGGGTGGCACTATAAGTACCTGCTGATAGAGTGGCACTATAGGAACCTGCTGATAGAGTGGCACTATAGGTACCTGCTGACAGAGTGGCACTATAGGTACCTGCTGACAGAGCGGCACTATAGGTACCTGCTGATAGAGTGGCACTATAGGAACCTGCTGATAGAGTGGCACTATAGGTATCTGCTGACAGAGTGGCACTATAGGAACCTGCTGATATGGTGGCACTATAGGAACCTGCTGATACTGTGGCACTATAGGAACCTGCTGATACTGTGGCACTATAGGAACCTGCTGATACAGTGGCACTATAGGAACCTGCTGATACTGTGGCACTATAAGAACCTGCTGACAGAGTGGCACTATAGGAACCTGCTGATACAGTGGCAATTTAGGTACCTGCTGATAGAGTGGCACTATAGGAACCTGCTGATAGAATGGCACTATAGGTACCTGCTGACAGAGTGGCACTATAGGTACCTGCTGACAGAGTGGCACTATAGGTATCTGCTGACAGAGTGGCACTATAGGAACCTGCTGATAGAGTGGCACTATAGGAACCTGCTGAGAGAGTGGCACTATAGGAACCTGCTGACAGAGTGGCACTATAGGAACCTGCTGACAGAGTGGCACTATAGGAACCTGCTGATACGGTGGCACTATAGGAACCTGCTGATAGAGTGGCACTATAGGAACCTGCTGACAGAGTGGCACTATAGGTACCTGCTGATAGAGTGGCACTATAGGAACCTGCTGACAGAGTGGCACTATAAGTACCTGCTGATAGAGTGGCACTATAGGAACCTGCTGACAGAGTGGCACTATAGGTACCTGCTGATAGAGTGGCACTATAGGTACCTGCTGACAGAGTGGCACTATAGGAACTGCTGATAGAGTGGCACTATAGGAACCTGCTGATAGAGTGGCACTATAGGAACCTGCTGATACGGTGGCACTATAGGAACCTGCTGACAGAGTGGCACTATAGGAACCTGCTGACAGAGTGGCACTATAGGTACCTGCTGATAGAGTGGCACTATAGGAACCTGCTGACAGAGTGGCACTATAGGTACCTGCTGATTGAGTGGCACTATAGGAACCTGCTGACAGAGTGGCACTATAGGTACCTGCTGATAGAGTGGCACTATAGGTACCTGCTGACAGAGTGGCACTATAGGAACCTGCTGATAGAGTGGCACTATAGGTACCTGCTGACAGAGTGGCACTATAGGAACCTGCTGACAGAGTGGCACTATAGGAACCTGCTGACAGAGTGGCACTATAGGAACCTGCTGACAGAGTGGCGCTATAGGTACCTGCTGATAGAGTGGCACTATAGGTACCTGCTGATAGAGTGGCACTAGAGGAACCTGCTGATAGAGTGGCACTATAGGAACCTGCTGACAGAGTGGCACTATAGGAACCTGCTGACAGAGTGGCACTATAGGAACCTGCTGACAGAGTGGCACTATAGGTACCTGCTGATAGAGTGGCACTATAGGTACCTGCTGATACTGTGGCACTATAGGAACCTGCTGATAGAGTGGCACTATAGGAACCTGCTGACAGAGTGGCACTATAGGTACCTGCTGACAGAGTGGCACTATAGGTACCTGCTGATAGAGTGGCACTATAGGAACCTGCTGACAGAGTGGCACTATAGGTATCTGCTGATAGAGTGGCACTATAGGTACCTGCTGACAGAGTGGCACTATAGGTACCTGCTGATAGAGTGGCACTATAGGAACCTGCTGATAGAGTGGCACTATAGGTACCTGCTGATAGAGTGGCACTATAGGAACCTGCTGATAGAGTGGCACTATAGGAACCTGCTGATAGAATGGCACTATAGGTACCTGCTGACAGAGTGGCACTATAGGTACCTGCTGACAGAGTGGCACTATAGGTATCTGCTGACAGAGTGGCACTATAGGAACCTGCTGATAGAGTGGCACTATAGGAACCTGCTGAGAGAGTGGCACTATAGGAACCTGCTGACAGAGTGGCACTATAGGAACCTGCTGACAGAGTGGCACTATAGGAACCTGCTGATACGGTGGCACTATAGGAACCTGCTGATAGAGTGGCACTATAGGAACCTGCTGACAGAGTGGCACTATAGGTACCTGCTGATAGAGTGGCACTATAGGTACCTGCTGACAGAGTGGCACTATAGGAACCTGCTGATAGAGTGGCACTATAGGAACCTGCTGACAGAGTGGCACTATAGGTACCTGCTGATAGAGTGGCACTATAGGTACCTGCTGACAGAGTGGCACTATAGGAACTGCTGATAGAGTGGCACTATAGGAACCTGCTGATAGAGTGGCACTATAGGAACCTGCTGATACGGTGGCACTATAGGAACCTGCTGACAGAGTGGCACTATAGGAACCTGCTGACAGAGTGGCACTATAGGTACCTGCTGATAGAGTGGCACTATAGGAACCTGCTGACAGAGTGGCACTATAGGTACCTGCTGATTGAGTGGCACTATAGGAACCTGCTGACAGAGTGGCACTATAGGTACCTGCTGATAGAGTGGCACTATAGGTACCTGCTGACAGAGTGGCACTATAGGAACCTGCTGATACGGTGGCACTATAGGAACCTGCTGACAGAGTGGCACTATAGGAACCTGCTGACAGAGTGGCACTATAGGTACCTGCTGATAGAGTGGCACTATAGGAACCTGCTGACAGAGTGGCACTATAGGTACCTGCTGATTGAGTGGCACTATAGGAACCTGCTGACAGAGTGGCACTATAGGTACCTGCTGATAGAGTGGCACTATAGGTACCTGCTGACAGAGTGGCACTATAGGAACCTGCTGATAGAGTGGCACTATAGGTACCTGCTGACAGAGTGGCACTATAGGAACCTGCTGACAGAGTGGCACTATAGGAACCTGCTGACAGAGTGGCACTATAGGAACCTGCTGACAGAGTGGCGCTATAGGTACCTGCTGATAGAGTGGCACTATAGGTACCTGCTGATAGAGTGGCACTAGAGGAACCTGCTGATAGAGTGGCACTATAGGAACCTGCTGACAGAGTGGCACTATAGGAACCTGCTGACAGAGTGGCACTATAGGAACCTGCTGACAGAGTGGCACTATAGGTACCTGCTGATAGAGTGGCACTATAGGTACCTGCTGATACTGTGGCACTATAGGAACCTGCTGATAGAGTGGCACTATAGGAACCTGCTGACAGAGTGGCACTATAGGTACCTGCTGACAGAGTGGCACTATAGGTACCTGCTGATAGAGTGGCACTATAGGAACCTGCTGACAGAGTGGCACTATAGGTATCTGCTGATAGAGTGGCACTATAGGTACCTGCTGACAGAGTGGCACTATAGGTACCTGCTGATAGAGTGGCACTATAGGAACCTGCTGATAGAGTGGCACTATAGGTACCTGCTGATAGAGTGGCACTATAGGAACCTGCTGATAGAGTGGCACTATAGGAACCTGCTGATAGAATGGCACTATAGGTACCTGCTGACAGAGTGGCACTATAGGTACCTGCTGACAGAGTGGCACTATAGGTATCTGCTGACAGAGTGGCACTATAGGAACCTGCTGATAGAGTGGCACTATAGGAACCTGCTGAGAGAGTGGCACTATAGGAACCTGCTGACAGAGTGGCACTATAGGAACCTGCTGACAGAGTGGCACTATAGGAACCTGCTGATACGGTGGCACTATAGGAACCTGCTGATAGAGTGGCACTATAGGAACCTGCTGACAGAGTGGCACTATAGGTACCTGCTGATAGAGTGGCACTATAGGAACCTGCTGACAGAGTGGCACTATAAGTACCTGCTGATAGAGTGGCACTATAGGAACCTGCTGACAGAGTGGCACTATAGGTACCTGCTGATAGAGTGGCACTATAGGTACCTGCTGACAGAGTGGCACTATAGGAACTGCTGATAGAGTGGCACTATAGGAACCTGCTGATAGAGTGGCACTATAGGAACCTGCTGATACGGTGGCACTATAGGAACCTGCTGACAGAGTGGCACTATAGGAACCTGCTGACAGAGTGGCACTATAGGTACCTGCTGATAGAGTGGCACTATAGGAACCTGCTGACAGAGTGGCACTATAGGTACCTGCTGATTGAGTGGCACTATAGGAACCTGCTGACAGAGTGGCACTATAGGTACCTGCTGATAGAGTGGCACTATAGGTACCTGCTGACAGAGTGGCACTATAGGAACCTGCTGATAGAGTGGCACTATAGGTACCTGCTGACAGAGTGGCACTATAGGAACCTGCTGACAGAGTGGCACTATAGGAACCTGCTGACAGAGTGGCACTATAGGAACCTGCTGACAGAGTGGCGCTATAGGTACCTGCTGATAGAGTGGCACTATAGGTACCTGCTGATAGAGTGGCACTAGAGGAACCTGCTGATAGAGTGGCACTATAGGAACCTGCTGACAGAGTGGCACTATTGGAACCTGCTGACAGAGTGGCACTATAGGAACCTGCTGACAGAGTGGCACTATAGGTACCTGCTGATAGAGTGGCACTATAGGAACCTGCTGACAGAGTGGCACTATAGGTACCTGCTGATAGAGTGGCACTATAGGTACCTGCTGATACTGTGGCACTATAGGAACCTGCTGACAGAGTGGCACTATAGGTACCTGCTGACAGAGTGGCACTATAGGTACCTGCTGATAGAGTGGCACTATAGGAGCCTGCTGACAGAGTGGCACTATAGGTATCTGCTGATAGAGTGGCACTATAGGTACCTGCTGACAGAGTGGCACTATAGGTACCTGCTGATAGAGTGGCACTATAGGAACATGCTGATAGAGTGGCACTATAGGAACCTGCTGATAGAGTGGCACTATAGGAACCTGCTGATAGAGTGGCACTATAGGAACCTGCTGATAGAGTGGCACTATAGGTACCTGCTGACAGAGTGGCACTATAGGAACTGCTGATAGAGTGGCACTATAGGAACCTGCTGATAGAGTGGCACTATAGGAACCTGCTGATACGGTGGCACTATAGGAACCTGCTGACAGAGTGGCACTATAGGAACCTGCTGACAGAGTGGCACTATAGGTACCTGCTGATAGAGTGGCACTATAGGAACCTGCTGACAGAGTGGCACTATAGGTACCTGCTGATTGAGTGGCACTATAGGAACCTGCTGACAGAGTGGCACTATAGGTACCTGCTGATAGAGTTGCACTATAGGTACCTGCTGACAGAGTGGCACTATAGGAACCTGCTGATAGAGTGGCACTATAGGTACCTGCTGACAGAGTGGCACTATAGGAACCTGCTAACAGAGTGGCACTATAGGAACCTGCTGACAGAGTGGCACTATAGGAACCTGCTGATAGAGTGGCACTATAGGTACCTGCTGACAGAGTGGCACTATAGGAGCCTGCTGATAGAGTGGCACTATAGGAACCTGCTGACAGAGTGGCACTATAGGAACCTGCTGACAGAGTGGCACTATAGGAACCTGCTGACAGAGTGGCACTATAGGTACCTGCTGATAGAGTGGCACTATAGGAACCTGCTGACAGAGTGGCACTATAGGTACCTGCTGATAGAGTGGCACTATAGGTACCTGCTGATACTGTGGCACTATAGGAACCTGCTGACAGAGTGGCACTATAGGTACCTGCTGACAGAGTGGCACTATAGGTACCTGCTGATAGAGTGGCACTATAGGAACCTGCTGACAGAGTGGCACTATAGGTATCTGCTGATAGAGTGGCACTATAGGTACCTGCTGACAGAGTGGCACTATAGGTACCTGCTGATAGAGTGGCACTATCGGAACCTGCTGATAGAGTGGCACTATAGGTACCTGCTGACAGAGTGGCACTATAGGTACCTGCTGATAGAGTGGCACTATAGGAACCTGCTGATAGAGTGGCACTATAGGAACCTGCTGACAGAGTGGCACTATAGGAACCTGCTGATAGAGTGGCACTATAGGAACCTGCTGATAGAGTGGCACTATAGGTACCTGCTGACAGAGTGGCACTGTAGGAGCCTGCTGATAGAGTGGCACTATAGGAACATGCTGATAGAGTGGCACTATAGGAACATGCTGATAGAGTGGCACTATAGGAACCTGCTGATAGAGTGGCACTATAGGAACCTGCTGATAGAGTGGCACTATAGGAACCTGCTGATAGAGTGGCACTATAGGAACCTGCTGACAGAGTGGCATCTAGGTACCTGCTGATAGAGTGGCACTATAGGTACCTGCTGACAGAGTGGCACTATAGGTACCTGCTGATAGAGTGGCACTATAGGTACCTGCTGACAGAGTGGCACTATAGGTACCTGCTGATAGAGTGGCACTATAGGAACCTGCTGATAGAGTGGCACTATAGGAACCTGCTGACAGAGTGGCACTATAGGTACCTGCTGATAGAGTGGCACTATAGGTACCTGCTGACAGAGTGGCACTATAGGAACTGCTGATAGAGTGGCACTATAGGAACCTGCTGATAGAGTGGCACTATAGGAACCTGCTGATACGGTGGCACTATAGGAACCTGCTGACAGAGTGGCACTATAGGAACCTGCTGACAGAGTGGCACTATAGGTACCTGCTGATAGAGTGGCACTATAGGAACCTGCTGACAGAGTGGCACTATAGGTACCTGCTGATTGAGTGGCACTATAGGAACCTGCTGACAGAGTGGCACTATAGGTACCTGCTGATAGAGTTGCACTATAGGTACCTGCTGACAGAGTGGCACTATAGGAACCTGCTGATAGAGTGGCACTATAGGTACCTGCTGACAGAGTGGCACTATAGGAACCTGCTAACAGAGTGGCACTATAGGAACCTGCTGATACTGTGGCACTATAGGAACTTGCTGATACAGTGGCACTATAGGAACCTGCTGATACAGTGGCACTATAGGAACCTGCTGATAGAGTGGCGCTATAGGAACCTGCTGACAGAGTGGCACTATAGGAACCTGCTGATACAGTGGCACTATAGGAACCTGCTGATACGGTGGCACTATAGGAACCTGCTGATAGAGTGGCACTATAGGAACCTGCTGATACGGTGGCACTATAGGAACCTGCTGATAGAGTGGCACTATAGGAACCTGCTGACAGAGTGGCACTATAGGAACCTGCTGATAGAGTGGCACTATAGGAACCTGCTCATACAGTGGCACTATAGGTACCTGCTGATAGAGTGGCACTATAGGAACCTGCTGATAGAGTGGCACTATAGGAACCTGCAGATACAGTGGCACTATAGGAACCTGCTAATACTGTGGCACTATAGGAACCTGCTGATACAGTGGCACTATAGGAACCTGCTGATACGGTGGCACTATAGGAACCTGCTGATCGAGTGGCACTATAGGTACCTGCTGATACAGTGGCACTATAGGTACCTGCTGATAGAGTGGCACTATATGAACCTGCTGATAGAGTGGCACTATAGGAACCTGCTGATACAGTGGCACTATAGGAACCTGCTGATACGGTGGCACTATAGGAACCTGCTGACAGAGTGGCACTATAGGAACCTGCTGACAGAGTGGCACTATAGGAACCTGCTGACAGAGTGGCACTATAGGTACCTGCTGATAGAGTGGCACTATAGGAACCTGCTGACAGAGTGGCACTATAGGTACCTGCTGATTGAGTGGCACTATAGGAACCTGCTGACAGAGTGGCACTATAGGTACCTGCTGATAGAGTTGCACTATAGGTACCTGCTGACAGAGTGGCACTATAGGAACCTGCTGATAGAGTGGCACTATAGGTACCTGCTGACAGAGTGGCACTATAGGAACCTGCTAACAGAGTGGCACTATAGGAACCTGCTGATACTGTGGCACTATAGGAACTTGCTGATACAGTGGCACTATAGGAACCTGCTGATACAGTGGCACTATAGGAACCTGCTGATAGAGTGGCGCTATAGGAACCTGCTGACAGAGTGGCACTATAGTAACCTGCTGATACAGTGGCACTATAGGAACCTGCTGATACGGTGGCACTATAGGAACCTGCTGATAGAGTGGCACTATAGGAACCTGCTGATACGGTGGCACTATAGGAACCTGCTGATAGAGTGGCACTATAGGAACCTGCTGACAGAGTGGCACTATAGGAACCTGCTGATAGAGTGGCACTATAGGAACCTGCTCATACAGTGGCACTATAGGTACCTGCTGATAGAGTGGCACTATAGGAACCTGCTGATAGAGTGGCACTATAGGAACCTGCAGATACAGTGGCACTATAGGAACCTGCTAATACTGTGGCACTATAGGAACCTGCTGATACAGTGGCACTATAGGAACCTGCTGATACGGTGGCACTATAGGAACCTGCTGATCGAGTGGCACTATAGGTACCTGCTGATACAGTGGCACTATAGGTACCTGCTGACAGAGTGGCACTATAGGAGCCTGCTGATAGAGTGGCACTATAGGAACATGCTGATAGAGTGGCACTATAGGAACATGCTGATAGAGTGGCACTATAGGAACCTGCTGATAGAGTGGCACTATAGGAACCTGCTGATAGAGTGGCACTATAGGAACCTGCTGATAGAGTGGCACTATAGGTACCTGCTGACAGAGTGGCACTATAGGAACTGCTGATAGAGTGGCACTATAGGAACCTGCTGATAGAGTGGCACTATAGGAACCTGCTGATACGGTGGCACTATAGGAACCTGCTGACAGAGTGGCACTATAGGAACCTGCTGACAGAGTGGCACTATAGGTACCTGCTGATAGAGTGGCACTATAGGAACCTGCTGACAGAGTGGCACTATAGGTACCTGCTGATTGAGTGGCACTATAGGAACCTGCTGACAGAGTGGCACTATAGGTACCTGCTGATAGAGTTGCACTATAGGTACCTGCTGACAGAGTGGCACTATAGGAACCTGCTGATAGAGTGGCACTATAGGTACCTGCTGACAGAGTGGCACTATAGGAACCTGCTAACAGAGTGGCACTATAGGAACCTGCTGACAGAGTGGCACTATAGGAACCTGCTGATAGAGTGGCACTATAGGTACCTGCTGACAGAGTGGCACTATAGGAGCCTGCTGATAGAGTGGCACTATAGGAACCTGCTGACAGAGTGGCACTATAGGAACCTGCTGACAGAGTGGCACTATAGGAACCTGCTGACAGAGTGGCACTATAGGTACCTGCTGATAGAGTGGCACTATAGGAACCTGCTGACAGAGTGGCACTATAGGTACCTGCTGATAGAGTGGCACTATAGGTACCTGCTGATACTGTGGCACTATAGGAACCTGCTGACAGAGTGGCACTATAGGTACCTGCTGACAGAGTGGCACTATAGGTACCTGCTGATAGAGTGGCACTATAGGAACCTGCTGACAGAGTGGCACTATAGGTATCTGCTGATAGAGTGGCACTATAGGTACCTGCTGACAGAGTGGCACTATAGGTACCTGCTGATAGAGTGGCACTATCGGAACCTGCTGATAGAGTGGCACTATAGGTACCTGCTGACAGAGTGGCACTATAGGTACCTGCTGATAGAGTGGCACTATAGGAACCTGCTGATAGAGTGGCACTATAGGAACCTGCTGACAGAGTGGCACTATAGGAACCTGCTGATAGAGTGGCACTATAGGAACCTGCTGATAGAGTGGCACTATAGGTACCTGCTGACAGAGTGGCACTATAGGAGCCTGCTGATAGAGTGGCACTATAGGAACATGCTGATAGAGTGGCACTATAGGAACATGCTGATAGAGTGGCACTATAGGAACCTGCTGATAGAGTGGCACTATAGGAACCTGCTGATAGAGTGGCACTATAGGAACCTGCTGATAGAGTGGCACTATAGGAACCTGCTGACAGAGTGGCATCTAGGTACCTGCTGATAGAGTGGCACTATAGGTACCTGCTGACAGAGTGGCACTATAGGTACCTGCTGATAGAGTGGCACTATAGGTACCTGCTGACAGAGTGGCACTATAGGTACCTGCTGATAGAGTGGCACTATAGGAACCTGCTGATAGAGTGGCACTATAGGAACCTGCTGACAGAGTGGCACTATAGGTACCTGCTGATAGAGTGGCACTATAGGTACCTGCTGACAGAGTGGCACTATAGGAACTGCTGATAGAGTGGCACTATAGGAACCTGCTGATAGAGTGGCACTATAGGAACCTGCTGATACGGTGGCACTATAGGAACCTGCTGACAGAGTGGCACTATAGGAACCTGCTGACAGAGTGGCACTATAGGTACCTGCTGATAGAGTGGCACTATAGGAACCTGCTGACAGAGTGGCACTATAGGTACCTGCTGATTGAGTGGCACTATAGGAACCTGCTGACAGAGTGGCACTATAGGTACCTGCTGATAGAGTTGCACTATAGGTACCTGCTGACAGAGTGGCACTATAGGAACCTGCTGATAGAGTGGCACTATAGGTACCTGCTGACAGAGTGGCACTATAGGAACCTGCTAACAGAGTGGCACTATAGGAACCTGCTGATACTGTGGCACTATAGGAACTTGCTGATACAGTGGCACTATAGGAACCTGCTGATACAGTGGCACTATAGGAACCTGCTGATAGAGTGGCGCTATAGGAACCTGCTGACAGAGTGGCACTATAGGAACCTGCTGATACAGTGGCACTATAGGAACCTGCTGATACGGTGGCACTATAGGAACCTGCTGATAGAGTGGCACTATAGGAACCTGCTGATACGGTGGCACTATAGGAACCTGCTGATAGAGTGGCACTATAGGAACCTGCTGATAGAGTGGCGCTATAGGAACCTGCTGACAGAGTGGCACTATAGGAACCTGCTGATACAGTGGCACTATAGGAACCTGCTGATACGGTGGCACTATAGAAACCTGCTGATAGAGTGGCACTATAGGAACCTGCTGATACGGTGGCACTATAGGAACCTGCTGATAGAGTGGCACTATAGGAACCTGCTGACAGAGTGGCACTATAGGAACCTGCTGATAGAGTGGCACTATAGGAACCTGCTCATACAGTGGCACTATAGGTACCTGCTGATAGAGTGGCACTATAGGAACCTGCTGATAGAGTGGCACTATAGGAACCTGCAGATACAGTGGCACTATAGGAACCTGCTAATACTGTGGCACTATAGGAACCTGCTGATACAGTGGCACTATAGGAACCTGCTGATACGGTGGCACTATAGGAACCTGCTGATCGAGTGGCACTATAGGTACCTGCTGATACAGTGGCACTATAGGTACCTGCTGATAGAGTGGCACTATAGGAACCTGCTGATAGAGTGGCACTATAGGAACCTGCTGACAGAGTGGCACTATAGGAACCTGCTGATAGAGTTGCACTATAGGAACCTGCTGATAGAGTGGCACTATAGGTACCTGCTGACAGAGTGGCACTATAGGAGCCTGCTGATAGAGTGGCACTATAGGAACATGCTGATAGAGTGGCACTATAGGAACATGCTGATAGAGTGGCACTATAGGAACCTGCTGATAGAGTGGCACTATAGGAACCTGCTGATAGAGTGGCACTATAGGAACCTGCTGATAGAGTGGCACTATAGGAACCTGCTGACAGAGTGGCATCTAGGTACCTGCTGATAGAGTGGCACTATAGGTACCTGCTGACAGAGTGGCACTATAGGTACCTGCTGATAGAGTGGCACTATAGGTACCTGCTGACAGAGTGGCACTATAGGTACCTGCTGATAGAGTGGCACTATAGGAACCTGCTGATAGAGTGGCACTATAGGAACCTGCTGACAGAGTGGCACTATAGGTACCTGCTGATAGAGTGGCACTATAGGTACCTGCTGACAGAGTGGCACTATAGGAACTGCTGATAGAGTGGCACTATAGGAACCTGCTGATAGAGTGGCACTATAGGAACCTGCTGATACGGTGGCACTATAGGAACCTGCTGACAGAGTGGCACTATAGGAACCTGCTGACAGAGTGGCACTATAGGTACCTGCTGATAGAGTGGCACTATAGGAACCTGCTGACAGAGTGGCACTATAGGTACCTGCTGATTGAGTGGCACTATAGGAACCTGCTGACAGAGTGGCACTATAGGTACCTGCTGATAGAGTTGCACTATAGGTACCTGCTGACAGAGTGGCACTATAGGAACCTGCTGATAGAGTGGCACTATAGGTACCTGCTGACAGAGTGGCACTATAGGAACCTGCTAACAGAGTGGCACTATAGGAACCTGCTGATACTGTGGCACTATAGGAACTTGCTGATACAGTGGCACTATAGGAACCTGCTGATACAGTGGCACTATAGGAACCTGCTGATAGAGTGGCGCTATAGGAACCTGCTGACAGAGTGGCACTATAGGAACCTGCTGATACAGTGGCACTATAGGAACCTGCTGATACGGTGGCACTATAGGAACCTGCTGATAGAGTGGCACTATAGGAACCTGCTGATACGGTGGCACTATAGGAACCTGCTGATAGAGTGGCACTATAGGAACCTGCTGACAGAGTGGCACTATAGGAACCTGCTGATAGAGTGGCACTATAGGAACCTGCTCATACAGTGGCACTATAGGTACCTGCTGATAGAGTGGCACTATAGGAACCTGCTGATAGAGTGGCACTATAGGAACCTGCAGATACAGTGGCACTATAGGAACCTGCTAATACTGTGGCACTATAGGAACCTGCTGATACAGTGGCACTATAGGAACCTGCTGATACGGTGGCACTATAGGAACCTGCTGATCGAGTGGCACTATAGGTACCTGCTGATACAGTGGCACTATAGGTACCTGCTGATAGAGTGGCACTATAGGAACCTGCTGATAGAGTGGCACTATAGGAACCTGCTGATACAGTGGCACTATAGGAACCTGCTGATACGGTGGCACTATAGGAACCTGCTGACAGAGTGGCACTATAGGAACCTGCTGACAGAGTGGCACTATAGGAACCTGCTGACAGAGTGGCACTATAGGTACCTGCTGATAGAGTGGCACTATAGGAACCTGCTGACAGAGTGGCACTATAGGTACCTGCTGATTGAGTGGCACTATAGGAACCTGCTGACAGAGTGGCACTATAGGTACCTGCTGATAGAGTTGCACTATAGGTACCTGCTGACAGAGTGGCACTATAGGAACCTGCTGATAGAGTGGCACTATAGGTACCTGCTGACAGAGTGGCACTATAGGAACCTGCTAACAGAGTGGCACTATAGGAACCTGCTGATACTGTGGCACTATAGGAACTTGCTGATACAGTGGCACTATAGGAACCTGCTGATACAGTGGCACTATAGGAACCTGCTGATAGAGTGGCGCTATAGGAACCTGCTGACAGAGTGGCACTATAGGAACCTGCTGATACAGTGGCACTATAGGAACCTGCTGATACGGTGGCACTATAGGAACCTGCTGATAGAGTGGCACTATAGGAACCTGCTGATACGGTGGCACTATAGGAACCTGCTGATAGAGTGGCACTATAGGAACCTGCTGACAGAGTGGCACTATAGGAACCTGCTGATAGAGTGGCACTATAGGAACCTGCTCATACAGTGGCACTATAGGTACCTGCTGATAGAGTGGCACTATAGGAACCTGCTGATAGAGTGGCACTATAGGAACCTGCTGATACGGTGGCACTATAGGAACCTGCTGATAGAGTGGCACTATAGGAACCTGCTGATAGAGTGGCGCTATAGGAACCTGCTGACAGAGTGGCACTATAGGAACCTGCTGATACAGTGGCACTATAGGAACCTGCTGATACGGTGGCACTATAGGAACCTGCTGATAGAGTGGCACTATAGGAACCTGCTGATACGGTGGCACTATAGGAACCTGCTGATAGAGTGGCACTATAGGAACCTGCTGACAGAGTGGCACTATAGGAACCTGCTGATAGAGTGGCACTATAGGAACCTGCTCATACAGTGGCACTATAGGTACCTGCTGATAGAGTGGCACTACAGGAACCTGCTGATAGAGTGGCACTATAGGAACCTGCAGATACAGTGGCACTATAGGAACCTGCTAATACTGTGGCACTATAGGAACCTGCTGATACAGTGGCACTATAGGAACCTGCTGATACGGTGGCACTATAGGAACCTGCTGATCGAGTGGCACTATAGGTACCTGCTGATACAGTGGCACTATAGGTACCTGCTGATAGAGTGGCACTATAGGAACCTGCTGATAGAGTGGCACTATAGGAACCTGCTGACAGAGTGGCACTATAGGAACCTGCTGATAGAGTGGCACTATAGGAACCTGCTGATAGAGTGGCACTATAGGTACCTGCTGACAGAGTGGCACTATAGGAGCCTGCTGATAGAGTGGCACTATAGGAACATGCTGATAGAGTGGCACTATAGGAACATGCTGATAGAGTGGCACTATAGGAACCTGCTGATAGAGTGGCACTATAGGAACCTGCTGATAGAGTGGCACTATAGGAACCTGCTGATAGAGTGGCACTATAGGAACCTGCTGACAGAGTGGCATCTAGGTACCTGCTGATAGAGTGGCACTATAGGTACCTGCTGACAGAGTGGCACTATAGGTACCTGCTGATAGAGTGGCACTATAGGTACCTGCTGACAGAGTGGCACTATAGGTACCTGCTGATAGAGTGGCACTATAGGAACCTGCTGATAGAGTGGCACTATAGGAACCTGCTGACAGAGTGGCACTATAGGTACCTGCTGATAGAGTGGCACTATAGGTACCTGCTGACAGAGTGGCACTATAGGAACTGCTGATAGAGTGGCACTATAGGAACCTGCTGATAGAGTGGCACTATAGGAACCTGCTGATACGGTGGCACTATAGGAACCTACTGACAGAGTGGCACTATAGGAACCTGCTGACAGAGTGGCACTATAGGTACCTGCTGATAGAGTGGCACTATAGGAACCTGCTGACAGAGTGGCACTATAGGTACCTGCTGATTGAGTGGCACTATAGGAACCTGCTGACAGAGTGGCACTATAGGTACCTGCTGATAGAGTTGCACTATAGGTACCTGCTGACAGAGTGGCACTATAGGAACCTGCTGATAGAGTGGCACTATAGGTACCTGCTGACAGAGTGGCACTATAGGAACCTGCTAACAGAGTGGCACTATAGGAACCTGCTGATACTGTGGCACTATAGGAACTTGCTGATACAGTGGCACTATAGGAACCTGCTGATACAGTGGCACTATAGGAACCTGCTGATAGAGTGGCGCTATAGGAACCTGCTGACAGAGTGGCACTATAGGAACCTGCTGATACAGTGGCACTATAGGAACCTGCTGATACGGTGGCACTATAGGAACCTGCTGATAGAGTGGCACTATAGGAACCTGCTGATACGGTGGCACTATAGGAACCTGCTGATAGAGTGGCACTATAGGAACCTGCTGATAGAGTGGCGCTATAGGAACCTGCTGACAGAGTGGCACTATAGGAACCTGCTGATACAGTGGCACTATAGGAACCTGCTGATACGGTGGCACTATAGGAACCTGCTGATAGAGTGGCACTATAGGAACCTGCTGATACGGTGGCACTATAGGAACCTGCTGATAGAGTGGCACTATAGGAACCTGCTGACAGAGTGGCACTATAGGAACCTGCTGATAGAGTGGCACTATAGGAACCTGCTCATACAGTGGCACTATAGGTACCTGCTGATAGAGTGGCACTATAGGAACCTGCTGATAGAGTGGCACTATAGGAACCTGCAGATACAGTGGCACTATAGGAACCTGCTAATACTGTGGCACTATAGGAACCTGCTGATACAGTGGCACTATAGGAACCTGCTGATACGGTGGCACTATAGGAACCTGCTGATCGAGTGGCACTATAGGTACCTGCTGATACAGTGGCACTATAGGTACCTGCTGATAGAGTGGCACTATAGGAACCTGCTGATAGAGTGGCACTATAGGAACCTGCTGATACAGTGGCACTATAGGAACCTGCTGATACGGTGGCACTATAGGAACCTGCTGACAGAGTGGCACTATAGGAACCTGCTGACAGAGTGGCACTATAGGAACCTGCTGACAGAGTGGCACTATAGGTACCTGCTGATAGAGTGGCACTATAGGAACCTGCTGACAGAGTGGCACTATAGGTACCTGCTGATTGAGTGGCACTATAGGAACCTGCTGACAGAGTGGCACTATAGGTACCTGCTGATAGAGTTGCACTATAGGTACCTGCTGACAGAGTGGCACTATAGGAACCTGCTGATAGAGTGGCACTATAGGTACCTGCTGACAGAGTGGCACTATAGGAACCTGCTAACAGAGTGGCACTATAGGAACCTGCTGATACTGTGGCACTATAGGAACTTGCTGATACAGTGGCACTATAGGAACCTGCTGATACAGTGGCACTATAGGAACCTGCTGATAGAGTGGCGCTATAGGAACCTGCTGACAGAGTGGCACTATAGGAACCTGCTGATACAGTGGCACTATAGGAACCTGCTGATACGGTGGCACTATAGGAACCTGCTGATAGAGTGGCACTATAGGAACCTGCTGATACGGTGGCACTATAGGAACCTGCTGATAGAGTGGCACTATAGGAACCTGCTGACAGAGTGGCACTATAGGAACCTGCTGATAGAGTGGCACTATAGGAACCTGCTCATACAGTGGCACTATAGGTACCTGCTGATAGAGTGGCACTATAGGAACCTGCTGATAGAGTGGCACTATAGGAACCTGCAGATACAGTGGCACTATAGGAACCTGCTAATACTGTGGCACTATAGGAACCTGCTGATACAGTGGCACTATAGGAACCTGCTGATACGGTGGCACTATAGGAACCTGCTGATCGAGTGGCACTATAGGTACCTGCTGATACAGTGGCACTATAGGTACCTGCTGACAGAGTGGCACTATAGGAGCCTGCTGATAGAGTGGCACTATAGGAACATGCTGATAGAGTGGCACTATAGGAACATGCTGATAGAGTGGCACTATAGGAACCTGCTGATAGAGTGGCACTATAGGAACCTGCTGATAGAGTGGCACTATAGGAACCTGCTGATAGAGTGGCACTATAGGTACCTGCTGACAGAGTGGCACTATAGGAACTGCTGATAGAGTGGCACTATAGGAACATGCTGATAGAGTGGCACTATAGGAACATGCTGATAGAGTGGCACTATAGGTACCTGCTGATAGAGTGGCACTATAGGAACCTGCTGACAGAGTGGCACTATAGGTACCTGCTGATTGAGTGGCACTATAGGAACCTGCTGACAGAGTGGCACTATAGGTACCTGCTGATAGAGTTGCACTATAGGTACCTGCTGACAGAGTGGCACTATAGGAACCTGCTGATAGAGTGGCACTATAGGTACCTGCTGACAGAGTGGCACGATAGGAACCTGCTAACAGAGTGGCACTATAGGAACCTGCTGACAGAGTGGCACTATAGGAACCTGCTGATAGAGTGGCACTATAGGAACCTGCTGACAGAGTGGCACTATAGGAGCCTGCTGATAGAGTGGCACTATAGGAACCTGCTGACAGAGTGGCACTATAGGAACCTGCTGACAGAGTGGCACTATAGGAACCTGCTGACAGAGTGGCACTATAGGTACCTGCTGATAGAGTGGCACTATAGGAACCTGCTGACAGAGTGGCACTATAGGTACCTGCTGATAGAGTGGCACTATAGGTACCTGCTGATACTGTGGCACTATAGGAACCTGCTGACAGAGTGGCACTATAGGTACCTGCTGACAGAGTGGCACTATAGGTACCTGCTGATAGAGTGGCACTATAGGAACCTGCTGACAGAGTGGCACTATAGGTATCTGCTGATAGAGTGGCACTATAGGTACCTGCTGACAGAGTGGCACTATAGGTACCTGCTGATAGAGTGGCACTATCGGAACCTGCTGATAGAGTGGCACTATAGGTACCTGCTGACAGAGTGGCACTATAGGTACCTGCTGATAGAGTGGCACTATAGGAACCTGCTGATAGAGTGGCACTATAGGAACCTGCTGACAGAGTGGCACTATAGGAACCTGCTGATAGAGTGGCACTATAGGAACCTGCTGATAGAGTGGCACTATAGGTACCTGCTGACAGAGTGGCACTATAGGAGCCTGCTGATAGAGTGGCACTATAGGAACATGCTGATAGAGTGGCACTATAGGAACATGCTGATAGAGTGGCACTATAGGAACCTGCTGATAGAGTGGCACTATAGGAACCTGCTGATAGAGTGGCACTATAGGAACCTGCTGATAGAGTGGCACTATAGGAACCTGCTGACAGAGTGGCATCTAGGTACCTGCTGATAGAGTGGCACTATAGGTACCTGCTGACAGAGTGGCACTATAGGTACCTGCTGATAGAGTGGCACTATAGGTACCTGCTGACAGAGTGGCACTATAGGTACCTGCTGATAGAGTGGCACTATAGGAACCTGCTGATAGAGTGGCACTATAGGAACCTGCTGACAGAGTGGCACTATAGGTACCTGCTGATAGAGTGGCACTATAGGTACCTGCTGACAGAGTGGCACTATAGGAACTGCTGATAGAGTGGCACTATAGGAACCTGCTGATAGAGTGGCACTATAGGAACCTGCTGATACGGTGGCACTATAGGAACCTGCTGACAGAGTGGCACTATAGGAACCTGCTGACAGAGTGGCACTATAGGTACCTGCTGATAGAGTGGCACTATAGGAACCTGCTGACAGAGTGGCACTATAGGTACCTGCTGATTGAGTGGCACTATAGGAACCTGCTGACAGAGTGGCACTATAGGTACCTGCTGATAGAGTTGCACTATAGGTACCTGCTGACAGAGTGGCACTATAGGAACCTGCTGATAGAGTGGCACTATAGGTACCTGCTGACAGAGTGGCACTATAGGAACCTGCTAACAGAGTGGCACTATAGGAACCTGCTGATACTGTGGCACTATAGGAACTTGCTGATACAGTGGCACTATAGGAACCTGCTGATACAGTGGCACTATAGGAACCTGCTGATAGAGTGGCGCTATAGGAACCTGCTGACAGAGTGGCACTATAGGAACCTGCTGATACAGTGGCACTATAGGAACCTGCTGATACGGTGGCACTATAGGAACCTGCTGATAGAGTGGCACTATAGGAACCTGCTGATACGGTGGCACTATAGGAACCTGCTGATAGAGTGGCACTATAGGAACCTGCTGACAGAGTGGCACTATAGGAACCTGCTGATAGAGTGGCACTATAGGAACCTGCTCATACAGTGGCACTATAGGTACCTGCTGATAGAGTGGCACTATAGGAACCTGCTGATAGAGTGGCACTATAGGAACCTGCAGATACAGTGGCACTATAGGAACCTGCTAATACTGTGGCACTATAGGAACCTGCTGATACAGTGGCACTATAGGAACCTGCTGATACGGTGGCACTATAGGAACCTGCTGATCGAGTGGCACTATAGGTACCTGCTGATACAGTGGCACTATAGGTACCTGCTGATAGAGTGGCACTATAGGAACCTGCTGATAGAGTGGCACTATAGGAACCTGCTGATACAGTGGCACTATAGGAACCTGCTGATACGGTGGCACTATAGGAACCTGCTGACAGAGTGGCACTATAGGAACCTGCTGACAGAGTGGCACTATAGGAACCTGCTGACAGAGTGGCACTATAGGTACCTGCTGATAGAGTGGCACTATAGGAACCTGCTGACAGAGTGGCACTATAGGTACCTGCTGATTGAGTGGCACTATAGGAACCTGCTGACAGAGTGGCACTATAGGTACCTGCTGATAGAGTTGCACTATAGGTACCTGCTGACAGAGTGGCACTATAGGAACCTGCTGATAGAGTGGCACTATAGGTACCTGCTGACAGAGTGGCACTATAGGAACCTGCTAACAGAGTGGCACTATAGGAACCTGCTGATACTGTGGCACTATAGGAACTTGCTGATACAGTGGCACTATAGGAACCTGCTGATACAGTGGCACTATAGGAACCTGCTGATAGAGTGGCGCTATAGGAACCTGCTGACAGAGTGGCACTATAGGAACCTGCTGATACAGTGGCACTATAGGAACCTGCTGATACGGTGGCACTATAGGAACCTGCTGATAGAGTGGCACTATAGGAACCTGCTGATACGGTGGCACTATAGGAACCTGCTGATAGAGTGGCACTATAGGAACCTGCTGACAGAGTGGCACTATAGGAACCTGCTGATAGAGTGGCACTATAGGAACCTGCTCATACAGTGGCACTATAGGTACCTGCTGATAGAGTGGCACTATAGGAACCTGCTGATAGAGTGGCACTATAGGAACCTGCAGATACAGTGGCACTATAGGAACCTGCTAATACTGTGGCACTATAGGAACCTGCTGATACAGTGGCACTATAGGAACCTGCTGATACGGTGGCACTATAGGAACCTGCTGATCGAGTGGCACTATAGGTACCTGCTGATACAGTGGCACTATAGGTACCTGCTGATAGAGTGGCACTATAGGAACCTGCTGATAGAGTGGCACTATAGGAACCTGCTGATACAGTGGCACTATAGGAACCTGCTGATACAGTGGCACTATAGGTACCTGCTGATACTGTGGCACTATAGGAACCTGCTGATACAGTGGCACTATAGGAACCTGCTGATACGGTGGCACTATAGGAACCTGCTGATACGGTGGCACTATGGGAACCTGCTGATACAGTGGCACTTTAGGAACCTGCTGATACGGTGGCACTATAGGAACCTGCTGATACTGTGGCACTATAGGAACCTGCTGATACTGTGGCACTATAGGAACCTGCTGATAGAGTGGCACTATAGGAACCTGCTGATAGAGTGGCACTCTAGGAACCTGCTGATACTGTGGCACTATAGGAACCTGCTGGTAGAGTGGCACTATAGGAACCTGCTGATAGAGTGGCACTATAGGTACCTGCTGACAGAGTGGCACTATAGGAACCTGCTGATAGAGTGGCACTATATGAACCTGCTGATAGAGTGGCACTATAGGAACCTGCTGATACTGTGGCACTATAGGAACCTGCTGGTAGAGTGGCACTATAGGAACCTGCTGATAGAGTGGCACTATAGGAACCTGCTGATACAGTGGCACTATAGGTACCTGTTGATACAGTGGCACTATAGGAACCTGCTGATAGAGTGGCACTATAGGTACCTGCTGATAGAGTGGCACTATAGGAACCTGCTGACAGAGTGGCACTATAGGTACCTGCTGATTGAGTGGCACTATAGGAACCTGCTGACAGAGTGGCACTATAGGTACCTGCTGATAGAGTTGCACTATAGGTACCTGCTGACAGAGTGGCACTATAGGAACCTGCTGATAGAGTGGCACTATAGGTACCTGCTGACAGAGTGGCACTATAGGAACCTGCTAACAGAGTGGCACTATAGGAACCTGCTGACAGAGTGGCACTATAGGAACCTGCTGATAGAGTGGCACTATAGGTACCTGCTGACAGAGTGGCACTATAGGAGCCTGCTGATAGAGTGGCACTATAGGAACCTGCTGACAGAGTGGCACTATAGGAACCTGCTGACAGAGTGGCACTATAGGAACCTGCTGACAGAGTGGCACTATAGGTACCTGCTGATAGAGTGGCACTATAGGAACCTGCTGACAGAGTGGCACTATAGGTACCTGCTGATAGAGTGGCACTATAGGTACCTGCTGATACTGTGGCACTATAGGAACCTGCTGACAGAGTGGCACTATAGGTACCTGCTGACAGAGTGGCACTATAGGTACCTGCTGATAGAGTGGCACTATAGGAACCTGCTGACAGAGTGGCACTATAGGTATCTGCTGATAGAGTGGCACTATAGGTACCTGCTGACAGAGTGGCACTATAGGTACCTGCTGATAGAGTGGCACTATCGGAACCTGCTGATAGAGTGGCACTATAGGTACCTGCTGACAGAGTGGCACTATAGGTACCTGCTGATAGAGTGGCACTATAGGAACCTGCTGATAGAGTGGCACTATAGGAACCTGCTGACAGAGTGGCACTATAGGAACCTGCTGATAGAGTGGCACTATAGGAACCTGCTGATAGAGTGGCACTATAGGTACCTGCTGACAGAGTGGCACTATAGGAGCCTGCTGATAGAGTGGCACTATAGGAACATGCTGATAGAGTGGCACTATAGGAACATGCTGATAGAGTGGCACTATAGGAACCTGCTGATAGAGTGGCACTATAGGAACCTGCTGATAGAGTGGCACTATAGGAACCTGCTGATAGAGTGGCACTATAGGAACCTGCTGACAGAGTGGCATCTAGGTACCTGCTGATAGAGTGGCACTATAGGTACCTGCTGACAGAGTGGCACTATAGGTACCTGCTGATAGAGTGGCACTATAGGTACCTGCTGACAGAGTGGCACTATAGGTACCTGCTGATAGAGTGGCACTATAGGAACCTGCTGATAGAGTGGCACTATAGGAACCTGCTGACAGAGTGGCACTATAGGTACCTGCTGATAGAGTGGCACTATAGGTACCTGCTGACAGAGTGGCACTATAGGAACTGCTGATAGAGTGGCACTATAGGAACCTGCTGATAGAGTGGCACTATAGGAACCTGCTGATACGGTGGCACTATAGGAACCTGCTGACAGAGTGGCACTATAGGAACCTGCTGACAGAGTGGCACTATAGGTACCTGCTGATAGAGTGGCACTATAGGAACCTGCTGACAGAGTGGCACTATAGGTACCTGCTGATTGAGTGGCACTATAGGAACCTGCTGACAGAGTGGCACTATAGGTACCTGCTGATAGAGTTGCACTATAGGTACCTGCTGACAGAGTGGCACTATAGGAACCTGCTGATAGAGTGGCACTATAGGTACCTGCTGACAGAGTGGCACTATAGGAACCTGCTAACAGAGTGGCACTATAGGAACCTGCTGATACTGTGGCACTATAGGAACTTGCTGATACAGTGGCACTATAGGAACCTGCTGATACAGTGGCACTATAGGAACCTGCTGATAGAGTGGCGCTATAGGAACCTGCTGACAGAGTGGCACTATAGGAACCTGCTGATACAGTGGCACTATAGGAACCTGCTGATACGGTGGCACTATAGGAACCTGCTGATAGAGTGGCACTATAGGAACCTGCTGATACGGTGGCACTATAGGAACCTGCTGATAGAGTGGCACTATAGGAACCTGCTGACAGAGTGGCACTATAGGAACCTGCTGATAGAGTGGCACTATAGGAACCTGCTCATACAGTGGCACTATAGGTACCTGCTGATAGAGTGGCACTATAGGAACCTGCTGATAGAGTGGCACTATAGGAACCTGCAGATACAGTGGCACTATAGGAACCTGCTAATACTGTGGCACTATAGGAACCTGCTGATACAGTGGCACTATAGGAACCTGCTGACAGAGTGGCACTATAGGAACCTGCTGACAGAGTGGCACTATAGGTACCTGCTGATAGAGTGGCACTATAGGTACCTGCTAATACTGTGGCACTATAGGTACCTGCTGATAGAGTGGCACTATAGGAACCTGCTAATACTGTGGCACTATAGGTACCTGCTGATAGAGTGGCACTATAGGAACCTGCTGATAGAGTGGCACTATAGGAACCTGCTGACAGAGTGGCACTATAGGTACCTGCTGATAGAGTGGCACTATAGGTACCTGCTGACAGAGTGGCACTATAGGAACTGCTGATAGAGTGGCACTATAGGAACCTGCTGATAGAGTGGCACTATAGGAACCTGCTGATACGGTGGCACTATAGGAACCTGCTGACAGAGTGGCACTATAGGAACCTGCTGACAGAGTGGCACTATAGGTACCTGCTGATAGAGTGGCACTATAGGAACCTGCTGACAGAGTGGCACTATAGGTACCTGCTGATTGAGTGGCACTATAGGAACCTGCTGACAGAGTGGCACTATAGGTACCTGCTGATAGAGTTGCACTATAGGTACCTGCTGACAGAGTGGCACTATAGGAACCTGCTGATAGAGTGGCACTATAGGTACCTGCTGACAGAGTGGCACTATAGGAACCTGCTAACAGAGTGGCACTATAGGAACCTGCTGACAGAGTGGCACTATAGGAACCTGCTGATAGAGTGGCACTATAGGTACCTGCTGACAGAGTGGCACTATAGGAGCCTGCTGATAGAGTGGCACTATAGGAACCTGCTGACAGAGTGGCACTATAGGAACCTGCTGACAGAGTGGCACTATAGGAACCTGCTGACAGAGTGGCACTATAGGTACCTGCTGATAGAGTGGCACTATAGGAACCTGCTGACAGAGTGGCACTATAGGTACCTGCTGATAGAGTGGCACTATAGGTACCTGCTGATACTGTGGCACTATAGGAACCTGCTGACAGAGTGGCACTATAGGTACCTGCTGACAGAGTGGCGCTATAGGTACCTGCTGATAGAGTGGCACTATAGGAACCTGCTGACAGAGTGGCACTATAGGTATCTGCTGATAGAGTGGCACTATAGGTACCTGCTGACAGAGTGGCACTATAGGTACCTGCTGATAGAGTGGCACTATCGGAACCTGCTGATAGAGTGGCACTATAGGTACCTGCTGACAGAGTGGCACTATAGGTACCTGCTGATAGAGTGGCACTATAGGAACCTGCTGATAGAGTGGCACTATAGGAACCTGCTGACAGAGTGGCACTATAGGAACCTGCTGATAGAGTGGCACTATAGGAACCTGCTGATAGAGTGGCACTATAGGTACCTGCTGACAGAGTGGCACTATAGGAGCCTGCTGATAGAGTGGCACTATAGGAACATGCTGATAGAGTGGCACTATAGGAACATGCTGATAGAGTGGCACTATAGGAACCTGCTGATAGAGTGGCACTATAGGAACCTGCTGATAGAGTGGCACTATAGGAACCTGCTGATAGAGTGGCACTATAGGAACCTGTTGACAGAGTGGCATCTAGGTACCTGCTGATAGAGTGGCACTATAGGTACCTGCTGACAGAGTGGCACTATAGGTACCTGCTGATAGAGTGGCACTATAGGTACCTGCTGACAGAGTGGCACTATAGGTACCTGCTGATAGAGTGGCACTATAGGAACCTGCTGATAGAGTGGCACTATAGGTACCTGCTGATAGAGTGGCACTATAGGAACCTGCTGATAGAGTGGCACTATAGGAACCTGCTGACAGAGTGGCACTATAGGAACCTGCTGATAGAGTGGCACTATAGGAACCTGCTGATAGAGTGGCACTATAGGTACCTGCTGACAGAGTGGCACTATAGGAGCCTGCTGATAGAGTGGCACTATAGGAACATGCTGATAGAGTGGCACTATAGGAACATGCTGATAGAGTGGCACTATAGGAACCTGCTGATAGAGTGGCACTATAGGAACCTGCTGATAGAGTGGCACTATAGGAACCTGCTGATAGAGTGGCACTATAGGAACCTGCTGACAGAGTGGCATCTAGGTACCTGCTGATAGAGTGGCACTATAGGTACCTGCTGACAGAGTGGCACTATAGGTACCTGCTGATATAGTGGCACTATAGGTACCTGCTGACAGAGTGGCACTATAGGTACCTGCTGATATAGTGGCACTATAGGTACCTGCTGACAGAGTGGCACTATAGGTACCTGCTGATATAGTGGCACTATAGGTACCTGCTGACAGAGTGGCACCTTAACATATTTGCAGGATTAATATGTTTTGGACACAGATTGAACAAAATGACCCATACTTATGAGAAGAAGAAACATAGAAATGAATCTAATAATTTGCCACATTGGATGTACATCGGGGCTTCTTTGTTACTGTGGTACATTTGAGGTCACTCTCTCAGCAGCGCTGCAGCTGACACAATTAAATATATAAATATATAATACTGTGGGACTCGGCTTTGAGCTCACTAAGATTGTGTATGGTACAGTATGCATTCCCCTGAAAAACGGGCCTTTTTGGTGGTTCGTGAGACACTTGAGAACTGCATTTGTAGCAGCAACCGATCACCAATTTTATTTCCATTTTATAGTTTTATTTACTTTAAGAGGTATATTCTTGTCCTTTCCAAAGCTGTCTTTTCTTTCTTTCTTTCTTTCTTTCTTTCTTTCTTTCTTTCTTTCTTTCTTTCTTTATAATCTATTGCTTTGTTCAGAATATATGTGTTTCAAATATTATGTATCTGGGAGGTTAAAATGGAGCTCTTCCCAGAGCCCAGTGCAGCCTAAAGGGTACCATGGTACACTCAGACAGAAGAGGACTATTAGCCGGTGCCGTTTCGACGTGGTCATTCAGCTGCTGAGGGACAGTGGCGGCTTCGGCCCTGAGGTAGGAGTTAGCCGAAAGAGTTAGCGTTAGGATTAAGATTTTTAGGATAAGGGGTTATGATTTGGGAATACCTGTGGCTGCGAATGGTCTCAACGGCCAAATGTCCCGGCATGAAACGACCGTGACTCAATGCTCGTGGCTAACCACCTTAGACGCCCCCAAGATGCTTGAGATTAATAAAATCCTGCTTTTTACCACGCAAGAAAACATATTTTTTTTAAAAGGCGCAGAACGTGGTCAGAGGTGAAAACACTAATATTATATATAAGCTTCTGGGGGGAATAGCGGCTTTAAGCGACAGTTATTTTTCTCATTGACACTCCCCAGTCTTTAGAAATACATTCAGCCAAAAAGAATAATCCAGCGTGGGATAGCACGTCCGTTTGGCTGGTTACACTGGTGTTTCCACATGCTCAGGGGGAGGGTTCTTGGCACACTGACTGTGCTAGTGGTGTGTATAAGAAGTGTGTGTTAAAGATCCCGGGCAAACTTACACCATGATATCACAGAGACTAGCAAGAGCAATACGGGGTGTGCTGCAGCCATACAGGGTGACTGCTGTACCTGACAGAGCCAAGGCTACGCTGGGGGTTACAGAAGGAGCCGTGGACGGAGAAAAGAGGTGGAAGACATTTGATGACTTGCCGGGACCCAGCCGGCTGAACAGTCTGTACTGGGTGTTGCTGAGGGGATACCTATATCACACACATGAGTTAGAGGTAAGAGCTAAGACTACAACACACTACTGTACTCCATCAGGATTTAGTCTTTAGAAGTTTACTAGTATTATCAGTATTTACCATGGGTGCCTCCCAGCTTGCCAAACTCCCACTTCCCTTCCTTGGCTATTGCCCTATTCTGTCTAGTCCGGTGTTTTCCAAACCAATCCACACCAGGTTTTAGTAATAACCAATGCACTTGCATCCAGGTGAATGCACTTTTTTTGCATACTGATAGAATGTTAGGTGGTTGTCCCAGAAACCCGGTGCGGTCACGACTCAGGAGAGGGATGAAAAAGTCTGGTCTAACCCATGACCTCTTTGCCGTCCCTTCCCCCTCCTTCCCAGTTCCTATTTTCCATAAAATGTAAGTTTGTTCCCAACCCTACACACGTTTCAGTTATTGGTAAAACCGCCGTGAAAAGGGTTTATAAAAAAAGCTGAGTCTCATTCCTATGACTGAATAGTACACAGACCCAATGAGGGTTAATCATTAAACTGTGATAAGGCCGGACCGGGACACTATGGACTTTATATGTCGTTTCCATGCAACGGTGCCTTGATCAGCCCTGTTCCATCCTAACGATTGACCTCCTATGTTAATGCATACACGCAAGCTGCAAAGTATTTATACTACAGAAAAGGTGTCGTGGCTTTAATGCCCGCCTGATTGTTGTGCTTTTCTAGGGTATGGCATGTGTTCGTGTATATCAGGGGTGGGCCAGTCCAGTCCTCAAGGGCCTCCAATGGGTCAGGTTTTCAGGATAGCCCTGCTTCAACACAGGTGGCTCAACAAGTGGCTTGGTCTTTGACTGAGCCACTGATTGAGCCACCTGTGCTGAAGCAGGAATATCCTGAAAACCTGACCCATTGGGACTGGACTGGCCCACCCCTGGTGTATGTACAACCTGCCTCCCTGCAGGCATTTATTTATCAAATACCATACAGTATGGGACGCATCTGAGCAGTATCCTATCAATGCAACTAATATCACACTGTGTGCATCTATTTGTTCTCTGTCTGTCACAGACATCTACTAAACATTTTTTTTTGTTGGAAGTATCTCTAGGGAGAATCACCTTTGTCCTATTAAAACCCCCCATAAATATTTCACAATACATCAGCAACCTGTTTGTTCATCTCCTTGGCACAACGGGGATGGAGCAAATACCTGATTACTTGCTGGCAGAGGGGGGAGCAACACCTCATACTCAGGCATTCATTGGTTGTATAGGGAGGAGGGGGAGAATGGCAGTCCATCCAAAGATAGGTCCAATGTTGAATGGAGAGCCAAGAACTGTTAAATGGGGAGGAAACTCACATTAGCACTCACTGCGCCGGCATAGGAAGTGGCCTAAGTGAGGCTTGCTACGTAATACCCAGTACCCCTACTAATCATTTTCAAAAGAGTCAAATGTCCATTACCAAACGTGGTTCACACAATCAACTACGTCCTCGTACTGTATGCTCGCATTCAAAGTGCTGACATGACATCGATGTTTTCTGAAACCAGAATAACTGAAAGATTTCAGAGTGAAGTGATGAGGTGGAAACGTTCCCCTGGGGTTATGTGTGGCAGATGTTTCAGCAAAATGCCTTGTAGTAAATAAGACGTGCTGATCTTTCTCTACTGCTGGGTCCAAATCCAACTGGTGTGAAATAGGAAACAGGGTCAAAGGTTACTTAAGGTGAGTTATTAACCTGATTGTAATAAAGAGGAGCGCAAACTCTTTGGGGATTGGTCTTGTCAGATGACAATCTGAAGTACATTAGGAAATATTGCCTCTGTCTTTATTGACTGATACTGTTTGTTTTTTTGCCCATTGAGATAACACAGGTCTAGGAAATGTTCAGGACCTGACTTGTCTTTGTTGGAAGTTGTAAAAATGCAGTTTCTCAGGTGAACCAGGCACATGTTGCTTTGCTTAAATAAATTACTTACATTGAAAGGTGTTCAGCCTTTGGATTTTCATATCATATCAACATATCTAGAATGTCCTCCAGGTTGTGGTTTGTCACCTATAAGTTACGAGTGATGGTCATTTCAGATCATCCAGAAGAAGAAGTATGGACCCATATGGAGATCCACCCAAGGAGACTACAAGTTTGTGAATGTGGCCAGTCCTAAGATTCTGGAGAGCCTATTAAGACAAGAGGGAAAATATCCCATGCGGTTTGACATGGCCTTATGGAAAGCACATCGGGATCTGAGAGAGTTCTCTTACGGTCCTTTAACCCTGTGAGTATCAATTACTCAATGTAAAGTGGGCAAAGGAATGTGGGATATGGGGAAGATGTGATGCCAGGTGAACTGTGGGTCAATCCCCCAAGTTATGATGTATTTGGGAAAACAGCATGTAATTTGGGTGTCGGTTGCCTGAAGCTCTGTAACTCTGCTTAATCAGAAGTCATACAAGTACTGCAATGTCCCCATGGTGAGTAAAGAAGAGGGTTACGTAAAGATTGCTGTGCTAGGCAGTTTATGGGGACTTACCCTTTCCTCATTTCCAACAGTGGATATATACCTGGAGGGGTGGGGGGTGTTTAAGAAAGTCTCACAGCTGCAAAAATGGTACAAAAACAGCATCAAATTTATTAAGAACAAAACTCCATTTTAAAGCAATGGCATTTATTCCTTCTCAAATGTAATGTTTTAGTGCACCAGTATTACCCAAAATACTCCAAGTACTGCTCCTTCCTAATGTCTGTTAGCTAATAAAACGTGATTTGCAGTAATTGGGAACTTCATTATTACACACCCAGTGGCAATTTGTGTGTGGGTGTGTATAAAGAGACTTCTATTTAATCTTCATTGGTGCAGAGAACATGAAATCATGGGTGAATTGCAGGAATAGACGTGTACGAAGAACTACTTTGTGGGTATCTCTGATGCTAACCTGCCACTATCCCCAGGGAAGGGCATCGTTGGCACAGTCTGCGCACTCTGCTGAACCAAAAGATGCTGAAGCCAAGTGATGCCATGCTCTACACAGGGTCTATGAATGAGGTGGTCACTGACCTGCTGAGCAGGATTAATGGAATAAGAGCAGAGAGTCCCTCTGGGATAATGGTGAACAATGTTGTTAACATGCTGTACAGATTTGCCTTTGAAAGTTAGTAAAGGATCCATCCTCTTCATACGTAGCATTGACTCAATGGTAATACTTGCAAAGCATATCACAGTATATCCCCACATGTCTTGACATGTGTACTAATGCAAAGGTCACTTCTGTAGCTCGTGCCCTCTTTATCCATCGTTCAGAACTATATGGTTTATATGGTTCTGTTTTATTCTGTTATTCAATATTACTTCCATTTCTGTATCATAGCACAATTATTTTACACGTATGTCATCTATTATCACTTTTACTTCCCATTAATTTGTATGCACAAGAACAATACAGACAGGAACACATGTCTACACCACTTATATCCAGGTATCTGCACGGTCTTATTTAAGACTCGGATTGGGTGTCTGGAGAAGGAGGTCCCAGCTGAGTCACAAAAATTCATCGACTCAATTACGATTATGTTCGACAACGCATTTCTGATTGAGATGCTTCCCAGTTGGGCCAGGCGAATCCCTCCCTTCTGGGGACGCTACTTGGAAGGATGGGATACCATATTTGCTTACGGTAAGTAGAATATCTGTACCCCTACTGTATATCCCATCTAGGATTCTAAGCTACATGGAGCAAGGGTTCCCTATAATGTTATTGCGTTCATGTATGGAAAACCTGCAGCACATTGACTTTGTGTGTGCTTCTGTAGGATTTGTACACAGTAAAACTACTATATCAAAACAAATAAATTATGATGCAATTGTTTTATGCTGAGGTCTCTACCTTGTACTTTTAGTGAAACACATGGTTGATAAGAAGATGGAGGACATCGAAGAGCGGTTGCAGCTAGGAGAGAAGGTGGAAGATGAATATGTCACTCACCTGCTGTCCAGCGGGAAGCTGAGCTTGAAAGATGTGTATGGAAGCATGGCAGAGATGCTCCAAGCTGGTGTGGACACAGTATGTTGTGCAGAAACCCAATCAGAGTCACAAACTCTTTATTATGACTAGAGATACTTCAATCTGAGCCAGTCTGCTTCAGTGTTTTTTTTCCATATAGTAACATGGTACATCTCAACCCCATAATAGCGCGATCCGCTACAACACGGATCCACTTATAACGCGGTCTCAGTGTGGCTCCCGTTTATAAGTTTTTTTTAAACAAAATGGCTGCCGCGATCAGGGGTTCCGCGAAGACTTACCCGGCATCTGAAGCTCTCTCCCTGCTTCATCAGCTTTGGGCAAGTGTGTGTTTTTTGTTTAAATAGGGCTTACTTAAGGTAAAAAAAAAAAACTGTATGTTCATCAGGATCAACTTCAGCTTGATTCTAACTGGCCGAGATACTCTTGTTGAGGTTGTATGTGTATATATATATATATATATATATATATATAGCAACTGTAAATATTACTGTATGTTCATTTGCATGTCTTAGACAGGTCTGCAACCCTGTCTTTCCCCATTGTCACCCAGCATACAGCACTTCCACTGCAGCAAGGGATTCTGGGAAATGACATGCAAATGAGCACTCAGTGCCACCTTTTGTCTCAAGCTCGTATTACACAAGCCAATCCTCAAGCCAATGCATGCTGTTTTAAACACAGCTTTTAAACAGAGGCTGGGATGAGATGCAAAGCCATTAGACCTACTCACATACATGTTTCAACCTTGATGGGTATCATCAGTGTGAGGCTGATCTTAATGGCTAGCAGGTTTGAGACTAGACTAGGTAATCACCACTGTCATTAAGGTTATGGTGGGTAAAAAAAGTGACAAAAACCCTCCACAGTAAAGCATAAAGCAACTGTAAATATTACTGTATGTTCATTTGCATGTCTTAGACAGGTCTGCAACCCTGTCTTTCCCCATTGTCACCCAGCATACAGCACTTCCACTGCAGCAAGGGATTCTGGGAAATGACATGCAAATGAGCACTCAGTGCCACCTTTTGTCTCAAGCTCGTATTACACAAGCCAATCCTCAAGCCAATGCATGCTGTTTTAAACACAGCTTTTAAACAGAGGCTGGGATGAGATGCTATATATATATATATATATATATATATATATATATATATATATATAGACATACACACACACACACAGGGCTCGACAGTCTTAAAAAACCCACTTGCCCCCCCCCCAAAAAAACTCTCACCCCCCGCTTGCGAGTCTTATCAGCGGCAGCATGGTGTGGCATCTCCCGCCATTCTCCTGCTTCTCCCCTGCAACTTTGACTGTTTCCCCTGCAGCTCCTGTTAAAATGGCTGTTAAAACTGCCCACCCAATGAGCGAGGTTGCTTAAGTGCTCATACCTCTGATTCACCTAAAGAACTTCTAGATGATCATGTCTGGCTCGCCCCTCCTCAGACATCCAACACGTTGGCCTGGGCCCTGTACAACCTGGCAAGAAACCCTGAGATTCAGGACTCCCTGTATCAGGAGGTGATCAGTGTTATCCCTGGAGAGAGTATTCCCAGCGCTGACGATATCTCCAGAATGCCGCTGCTGAAGGCTGTGATTAAGGAGACCTTGCGGTAGGAAGTTTGGTCTTATTCCAAAAGACCAATATTATCATTAAACATGTCTATTGTAAGATCTACCACTGGCAGTACGAAAAAATAAGCATTACTTTTAGCAACTACAGTAGTGCTTCTAATGCTAGTTAGCACATAACTCATTATTTAGATCTACATTAGATGCTACAGAAGCTACATATACATTTCTTGTATCACGTTATCTTTATTAAAAATGCAAGTTGCTATCACAATTAACCCTGAATACATTTTTCATTTAAATCTGAACGCCTCTGGAGGAAATCTCAGACCCGCAGACTTCCTTCAGTACAAATTTATCCTATTCTGTTTCAACTCTTATTTTTTTATTTATTATTATTATAATTATAACTCTGCCATCTCTCAGGTTAAACAACTCTACTTTTCTTCACTGCTCATCACACAAGTCTAACCCACGCCGACTCTTCTCTGTCTTTGACTCTCTACTCAGACCAACATTTCAGCTCAGGAATTTGCTAACTGTTTCAAGACAAAGGTGGATTCGATTCTTCAAGACATCCCCTCTGTACCTCCTCACATTCTACACCTCTTCCTAGCGCTCCTCCTGCCTTCCACAACTCCTTTTCTTCTGTCACGGAGGCGGATTAGCAACGGACGGATCCGTCCAAAACAGTTTCCCGGATTTTCGCTGATCTTACCCCCAAAATCCGTCTCACGGTGTAAAATCCACGAATGGATTTGGGTGGTTTAAATCCGCGCGGATTCATCAAAATCCGCCATTGAATACAATCCGCAGACGTATTTGTAGAATCCAATCCGCAGATTCAGCGATCCCAATGGATTGGATTCTAAAAATCCATCCACGGGTTGCAGAATCCACACAGGGTATTGATAATAATAAAAAAATCTGCAAAATGCGAATCGCCCTTTTTGAAATTGATCCGCTGGAATCCGTGGACCAAAGGAACCAGCCATTCCGCTGCAGATCCAAGTTCACAAAAAAAAATTGCCCA
Source organism: Ascaphus truei (assembly GCF_040206685.1). Classification (NCBI taxonomy): domain Eukaryota; kingdom Metazoa; phylum Chordata; class Amphibia; order Anura; family Ascaphidae; genus Ascaphus; species Ascaphus truei. Next base: position 100,255,555 of record NC_134489.1, read on the forward strand.
TCTCTAAGGAGGACGTGTCACTGCTGATCTCCTCTTCTCCCTCTACCACCTGCCAGCTTGACCCCATTCCCTCCCATCTCCTCAAACCTCTCCCTCCTACTCTAATCCCTACACTTACTCACATTTTCAACTCCTTCCTTTACTCTGGTACCTTTCCCTCCTCCTTCAAATACGTGAGTTATACCATCACTTAAAACAGGAAGCTTGACCCTACCTGGCTCTTTATTTATTGCCGTCTCCCTCCTGCCTTTTGCCACTAAACTCCTTGAACGTCTTGTATTCTCTCGCTTGCTCCATTTTCTCACCTCTTATTCTCTCCTAGATCCTCTACAATCTGGCTTCTGCACTGCTCACTCCACTGAAAGAGTCCTCACTAAAATAACGAATCACCTCCATGCTGCCAAAGACAAAGGTCATTTCACTCTGCTCTCTGCAGCCTTGGATACTGGGGACCACCCTCTTCTCCTTCACATTCTCCATACCCTTGGTATCCGTAACAAAGCTCTATCGTGGATTTCCTCTTACCTCTCCCATCGTACTTTAGTTGCCTCGTTTGCTAACACCTCCTCCTCTGTTGATCTCTCTGTGGGGGTACCCCAGGGATCTGTCATGGGACCTCTTCTCTTTACACACTCTCTCTAGGTGACCTTATCACATCTCTTGGGTTAAATATCACCTTTATGTTAATGACAAACAAATTTACCTTTCAACCCCTGACCTTACACCTGCTGTACAGACCAAAGTCTCCGAATGGCCCTCTGCTGACTCAAAGATGGAGCTCCTCATACTTCCTCCAAAGCCTGGCCCTACTGCCTCACACTCACAATGTAGCTAAAACTTGTTGTGTTTCCTCTGTAACATTGCAAAGATTTGCCTTTTCCCTGTCCCTCGACTGCTAAAACTCTAACACAGGCCCTCATTTTCCCCGTCTTGATTACTGTAACCTCCTGCTGTCCGGCATTCCTGCCTCTCACCTGTCTCTCCTACAATCTATCCTAAACACTACTGCTAGAATCACCTTACTCTCTCCTAAATCTGTCTCTCCTGCTGAAATCCCTCTCCTGGCTTCCTATTAAATCTCGTATTACTTACAAAATTCTCCTCCTCTCTTTTAAGGCTTTTGCCCGTTTACATCTCAGCCCTAATTTCTCGCAATACACCACCCCAACTCTTGAGTTCTGCCCAAGGATGTCTTCTCTCTACCCTTTTTGTATCTAAAGCCCTCTGGAATCTAAAACATACTTCTGGAATGCCCTTTCCCTCAATCTCTGACTGGCACCCTCTCTCTCCACCATTAGGACCTTTATTAAAACACTCCTCTTTAAGCATATGAGTAGCTCCGTGGCTGATGCCATACACCTCATACATCAATCTTGACCCCTTACAGACGCACTTACCAGAACACCCTCCTACTGTCTCTGTACGTTCTCTCTACTTACCACTTAGACTGTAAGCTCTTTGGCGCAGTGACTCTTTTTTCCCTAATGTTACTTTTATGTCTCAAGCGGTTATTCCTCTTATGTGTTGTATTATTATGTCCCGTGTATTACTGCTGCGCAGCACAATGTACATGGATGGTGCTATATAAATAAAGATATTCATACATTTAAATTATAAAAATATTATGCTGCTGCCTTACATGTCCTTTTCTCTGAATACTGCTACCTGACCCTGTAACATCCATGGGTGTTATTCATTAAACTGCCATAGTGCCAGGTTGGGTCATTATCGAAGGGTCACTTCCATTGACTTGGAGAGGAGTTTCCATGGAATAGTTTCCCAGGTTGGCACTTCCACAGTTTAATGAATAACACACCATGGCCTAGAACACGGGCGGCCAACTCCAGTCCTCAAGGGCCACCAATAGGTCAGGTTTTTTTTCAGGATATCCCTGCTTCAGCACAGGTGGCACAATCAGAGGCTCCGTCTTCGAGAAAAACATTTTCATGTAATCAGATCATCACCAGACAGAAAAAAAAAATACTATAGACGGACTTACACATTCTTTTCCGCTATCAAATCATTTAAAGGTTATATTTTAAATATACAGGTTTAATTAAATGAAATGAATAAATCTCATGTTTGTGTTTTTATCCAGTTTGTACCCTGTGGTTCCAGAAAACATCCGAATCGCAGTAGAGAAAAATGTGATTCTGGAGGACTATATGTTCCCTAAAAACGTACGACTCGTGGCTTATTTGAACCTTTTATGTCTCTGCATTTTCAGTGGAACCCACATTCAGCCACGCCGGGAAGCCACTTCCCTGGGCTGGAGAGGAGTTTATCTCCAATCAAATGATGGGGCTAAAATCTTCTCCACCACCGGGGTCACGGCTTCACTTTGCCTATTTTACCATAGTAGAACTGGGGGGGGCCCGTGGAGCGTAAACGCCCCCCCCCCCTCCAGCTCTGAAGATCCCCCAGTTGTTGTAAATACAACTTTATCATTTGGGCACACAAACTACAAATATGGCCACCAGGGAAACCAGTAGAAAGTCATGACATCACCTCCCAATGACATATCGGCTTTCTACTGGCCACCAGAGACCAGACTGACCTGGCGGCCATATTGTTTACATTGGGTGATATAACCGGGGACCTTGGAACTAGGAGCAGCGCAGTTGAACTCATCCTCCCCCCCCCTTCAAAGATAAAAATCGAGCATCTGAGCCATGCTTTAAAGTCTGTAACATAATGATCTCTGTGTATTAAGCTCCAAAATTAGCATATCTCATGTGTGCTCCTTTCTGTGCACTAGGAACACCAGGAAGTGCAGGTGGCTCCCTCCTAAAGGAAGCCAGGGGAAGGTGTGAGCAGTGAGCAGCTCAAAAGTACGATGTGACAGTGGTGCTACTAAGCAGGGTGTCTTAGATGTCAACTCAATATAGTTCTTATGGAAATCCTTTTAGGGATGAGAAATATACTTTACATCTCATTAGCATATCTCCCAGGTGTGCTCCTTGTTGAGCACTGTGTTCTCTCCCTATATTATTTGGAGTGAGGTATGAGAGGGCGCATGCGCACATCTTTTGAGAGCTGCTAGCAAATAGATTTCTCTCCTACCTGCGGAATGGATTCCCACTGTTCCACCCATCTCTTTCCTAGTCTCCCAATACTGGTGCAAACGGAAAACTCCAATAGATTTTAATGCGATTCCTTTACTTTCATAAATACGGTGGTGTTTATGGCACTGGTTTTACAGCCTTTAGTAAATAAAGCGTTATTTAGAGCATCCCAAGTCTCTCACCTGCAAAACGGTGCAAAGACCAGCACAGCAATCATTAAAGCTTTTTACACCATTGAAAACAACACAAATATTTAGTTCATTTGATCTGTTTTGGAGTTATACAAAAATTCCACATTTTGTAGCCAGGAGAGTTTGAGAAGTACTCTCTAAATTAGCTGCCAGCTTATGGTAACGTACTGTAAGACCCTGTTTCCCACTCTAATTTAAATGCCTGCCCTGTTTCTGCATCATGAATCCTCTTAATTTCAGACTACGTTCCTTCTGTGCCACTATGTACTTTCGCGGGATGAGACCAACTTCCCCGGGCCTGACAGATTTCTGCCCCAGCGGTGGCTGCGGGATGTGGGGATGAAGCACCACCCATTCAGCTCCATCCCCTTCGGGTACGGGGTTCGAAGCTGCGTGGGACGTCGGATCGCTGAGCTGGAGATGCACCTGGCGTTATCGCGGGTGAGTTATGGAGTGGTTGAATTGTCATTAACATCCTTACTGCGGAGGATCCTACAAGTTACAAGGCATTTCTCTCCAATGCAGCGATGGTCCCAACAGCGGAAAAGGACATTCAAACAGTAATACGACGGGGCTTGACTGCAGAGAAGCACAATCCTTCTCAAAGATGAAAGGGCCACTTTGTCAAATGCTTACCCCAGGGGTGCTCAACTCCAGTCCTCAAGCAACCCGCCTCCCCCCCAACAGGTTTTCAGAATATCCCAGCTTCAGCACAGGTGGCTCAATCGAAAACTGAGACTCTGATTAAGCCACCTGTGCTGAAGCTGGGACTGATTGAGCCACCTGTGCTGAAGCTGGGGTGTCCTGAAAACCTGACCTGTTGGGGATGGAGGCGGGCTTGAGGACTGGATTTGGGGACCCCCGGATTTCCCTATACAGATATTTTCAATTATCTCTAAAAAAAACGGATATTTAGTGAGTGGCTCGTTTTTCAAAATCTCTCATATTCAATTATAAAATATACATTCTCACCAATCGGTTCTTTAACAAGTCTTTTCATATAATTGTCACATTATTCTGCAAATGACTTTTTAACCTGTAGGCATTTTTAAATGTATTATTTTAGAAGTAATCCTAATTCCTGCTTCAGATCCTTTTATTCCCATTATACTACTCCTTCAGCCCATAGTACGTGAGCTATAAAGCAGGTGTATTGTATTTTGAAAGTCTCTTCTCACTCTCCCACTATATATACACGTTAATGCAGGGGCCCTCAACTCCTGTCCGCAAGACCCCTTAACAGGTTATGGTTTCAGGCTATCCATGCTTCAGCACAGGTGTCTCAATCAGAGGCTCTGATTGAGCCACCTGTGCTGAAGCAGGGACTGATTGAGCCACCTGTGCTGAAGCTGGGATATCCTGAAAACCTGACCTGTTAATGGGGGTAAGGGGGTCTTGAGGAGTGGAGTTGAGAAACCCAGCGTTAAGGTAACCCTCTGACAAGGTTTTCGACGTATTCCATGCACTCCAGCTGCTCTTTATTCCTGTTATAATGGAGGCCTCATGTTTGTCTAATTCTGCAGATAATAAAGCTGTTCCAGGTGACCCCCGACACCAAGATGGGAGAAGTAGGAACCAGAAGCAGAGGGGGGGTCCTTGTAGCGAGTCGCCCAATCAACCTGCAGTTTATGGAACTCCAGTGACGGCAGGGTACAATTCCCTGTGCTGGCACCCAGGCGGTTATAGCGCTTCTATGTAAAATAAGGATATGGGTCCCGTTTGGTTCTGTTATGTAATCTGAATGTGAAAAGAACATACTCCTACCCTTCTGTCCTGATAGGATCAGGCCCAGTGGTTAATATCTACTTTCTGGAATAGCACGTTTGCGGCCGTTTCGCCGCGACCAAATGACTGTCGGCGTTTGGCCGCAGACGGACCTTCCGTCGTGCCAATTCGCCACTGGAACCTCCGCCACCGGCCGCTTCTCAGGGAAGTTTTACTGGTTAGGATAGTGAGTTAATTTACGGGGTTTTAGCATTTAGGGTAGGGGGTTAACTTTAGGGGTTTTAATGGTTGGGTACGGGCTTATGTTAGGGGGTTGCATTAGTATTAGGGGGTCTTAGGGTAAGGGGTAAAAGTTAGTCACTTACCTTAGCGGCAAAGCGGATGAGTGTCTCGGCGGCGAGGTGAGTCGTGGCGAAGTGCCGGTGATCATATGGTCGCAGTGCAACGGCTGCGACCAAATGTCCTAGACCGCTACTTTCTACCCGTATAGCCACTGGGTGGAGAAGAGATTGGGTGGTCCTCATCTGAAGAAGTCCTTGAGTCACTTTACACCCTTTAGTGTAAGGCCTGATCCCCGGGCTGCTGTCTCCTACACATCACAGGACAGGAAACTATACAGCCAGCTCCGTTTCCCCGCGCCTCATATTAACCCTTTCCTGCTTCATCATTTGTATGTGCCTGTCTCATTACTGACTACAGCAGGGGTCTCAAACTCAGTCCTCAAGGGCCACCAACAGGCCAGCTATTATGGATATCCCTGCTTCAGACTGAGCCACCTCTGCTGAAGCAGGGATATCCCTAAAAGCTGGCCCTTGACCACTGAGTTGAGATTCCTGCACTAGAGGCACGAAGGTGACAGTGATTAGATACGGAGACACACACACAGGACTGGCACAGCCATGCCCGCACTCAGCTCAAAACAGACGTTTTTTTCTTCAAATTAAACAATATTAACTCTATTTTCCCTCTGTGAAGATAACCTCCGTATGAGGCAACCAAAGTCCTTTATCAGTGGTACATAATAGGTCCCAACTGCTGGTTAGCAAATCCTGAAGTGCTGTTATGAACTCTTATAGCACCTTCATGTCATTTTAACACCAATGGGGGTAATCACAGATTGTGTCAACACTGAGTCAGGGCTATAAACAGAGACGGGAAACAAGACGCGAATCTCCCGCGTCACACGGTCACAGCGCTGATGTTCTGTATGGCTCCCTCGGGGTCCGTTTTGTGCATCATGAAGTGACCCTGCACCTGGGCGGCGCTGATCTTGTCCAAGGAAGACAGCGCCGCCTGCGCGAACTCCTCCGCCGCGGCCAGGGGCCGCTCTGGGTAGAAGCGCAGAAACATCTGGGCCAGTTGCCAGCGAGTGCAATGTCCCACGTACTGTTTCACATCCACCCGGCCCGGCCGGATTAAAGCTGGGTCCAACCTGTGAGCACAGAGGGAGATATCAGGGTGGGGGATGCAGGTAGCGAGCCCCCTCCCCGTAATAGCTCATGATAAGCTTGATTGGAAGATGACAGTGTCACAGCAACCTGGTTCCCTGCGTATAAAATGTGAAAAGCGCTACTCACATGCACAATATACCTGTGTATTGTAGTGATATACAATATGAAATATATTATTAATGTGCAAAAAATATGTATAATAGGAACCGAAAAGTGAATTTCAATCACAAATGTGTATACAGTATTAGGTATAATTTAGATGTTATTATGAAATCGCCGGAGCGGCTTTCCACAAAATACCTTGCAATGCAGGCGAAATCCAAAGTAAATGCTACACCGATGAAAGGAATGCACCGCTCAGTGTGTATATGCAGAAACGTATGGGAGCGATGTACACCATTCAAAATGTAGATATTTATCTTTATATCACAAATTCCTATATACAATTAGGCAATATACAGTACCAGCGGTGTCCATGAAAATCAGGGGATGCGTCACCAAAGGAGAGAAGGGAATTGACATAGAACAGCACTGGAGGAGGATTTAGGCTTCGCTTGTCCTCCGGTACTGTGCTGCAGTATGTCCGTTCTCTTCTCTCCTCTGGCGACGCGCCCCCCGCTGCGCTGATTTGCTTGGATGTTGATTGCGGAGGGTATTGGAAACATGTCCTGTTCCGGGGCTCTGACTGGAGGAGTATATTATTGATTTCATTGGTATCACTCGCTTTTTATTAATAGATGTATTCTATGCACAAGTGTATTATCACTGTAATTATTCTCATAAACTGATGAGTGTGAAACAGTGTGTCTATTTAATCACTTTAGGTAACTTTTAATTAGTTACACATTCTATTATTCACCAGTGTTGCGCGCCACTTTTTGCTCTTTTATAATATACCAGTGGTGGCCAACTCCAGTCATAAAGGGCCACCAACAGGTCCGGTTTTCAGGATATCCCTGCTCCAGCACAAGTGGCTCAGTCGAACTGGCCATCTGTGCTGAAGCAGGGATATTCTGAAAACCTGAGCTGTTGGTGGCCCCCCCCTGTAACATACAAAAACCTCAATGTTGACTTTCCGGAGGGATGGGCGGTGTGTTACCAGACCCCTCTGGAAGAGAAGAGGTGACTCTGACCGAGGAACGCTAATAATACAAAAAGCCTGCTGCTCTAAACCTTAAATGTAAATCTGCATCAAAGGGACATATCTCGGCTCGCGATTTAGGGCAAGCGCCGCATGCACTAGAAACACACAAGGGTTTGGCTTCCTTTTATAGTCGAGTTGGCAGATTATCTTATTTTCTGTGACATAAAACAAACAAACCAGCAAACTGCGCCGGGGCTCGCCTCTTCTCCGTTACCTGTCAATGTGATTGGTTGTCATGAACACGATGCGAGCCTCGGTGGAAGCGACACCGTCCAGCGCGTTTAACAAGCCGCTGAATGTCAGGCGGCCCATGCCCTGGTACGCGGTCGGATCTGCAGAGAGGGAAAGGGAGATGTAATGGGGAAGGGAGGAAATAAGGAGAGGAGGAAAGAAAGAGATGGGAGAGGGGGAGAAAAAAGAAAAGAGGGGGGAAGCGAGGGAAGACGTCCAGAAAGAACCGAAAGGAACACACGCGGGAAATCACTGCGCAAATATCTCACACGTGGCTAAAAATACACATTTCTAGCAGTAATTGCTGAATTAAAGGGGCGAGGAACAAGTAAAGACCCAGCTCCCCGGCGCCGGTACTGACTCTGCTTGGCGAGGTCACGGCTGACGAATGCAGCGTCCACATCTTCTAAGAGGATGATGCTCTGCTGGGGAGCCACGCTCAGGAGGTGGTTGAGACGGTCATCGGAGAGGCTGCTATCACTGAGGCTCATGAGGCATATGCTGTATTCCAGGTCCCCAGCAAGGGCCGTGCTGAGAGCAGGGGCGAGAAAGGGACGTAAATGCACCAGCAAGTGTAAGTTCCTTCCAACGGCATTACTTCTCGCACAGCACTGAGCACTGTAAGTGTATCGCTAACCAGGTCCTAGCCTGCTCTGCGGTCCCACACAGATCTGCAATCTCCCTGCGTTCCTATACAGATCTGCAATCTCCCTGCGTTCCTATACAGATCTGCAATCTCCCTGCAGTTCCACACAGATCTGCAATCTCCCTGCGTTCCTATACAGATCTGCAATCTCCCTGCGGTTCCTATACAGATCTGCAATCTCCCTGCGGTTCCACACAGATCTGCAATCTCCCTGCGTTCCTATACAGATCTACAATCTCCCTGCGGTTCCACACAAATCTGCAATCTCCCTGCGTTCCTATACAGATCTGCAATCTCCCTGCGTTCCCACACAGATCTGCAATCTCCCTGCGTTCCTATACAGATCTGCAATCTCCCTGCGTTCCTATACAGATCTGCAATCTCCCTGCGTTCCTATACAGATCTGCAATCTCCCTGCAGTCCCACACAGATCTGCAATCTCCCTGCGTTCCTATACAGATCTGCAATCTCCCTGCGGTCCCATACAGATCTGCAATCTCCCTGCGGTCCCACACAGATCTGCAATCTCCCTGCGGTCCCACACAGATCTGTAATCTCCCTGCGGTCCCACACAGATCTGCTATCTCCCTGCAGTCCCACACAGATCTGCAATCTCCCTGCGGTCCCACACAGATCTGCAATCTCCCTGCGGTTCCTATACAGATCTGCGGTTCCTATACAGATCTGCAATCTCCCTGCGGTTCCTATACAGATCTGCAATCTCCCTGCGGTTCCTATACAGATCTGCAATCTCCCTGCGGTTCCTATACAGATCTGCAATCTCCCTGCGGTTCCTATACAGTACTGCAATCTCCCTGCGGTTCCTATACAGATCTGCAATCTCCCTGCGGTTCCTATACAGATCTGCAATCTCCCTGCGGTTCCTATACAGATCTGCAATCTCCCTGCGTTCCTATACAGATCTGCAATCTCCCTGCGGTTCCTATACAGTACTGCAATCTCCCTGCGGTTCCTATACAGATCTGCAATCTCCCTGCGGTTCCTATACAGATCTGCAATCTCCCTGCGGTTCCTATACAGATCTGCAATCTCCCTGCGGTTCCTATACAGATCTGCAATGTCCCTGCGTTCCTATACAGATCTGCAATCTCCCTGCGGTTCCTATACAGATCAGCAATCTCCCTGCGTTCCTATACAGATCTGCAATCTCCCTGTGGTTCCACACAGATCTGCAATCTCCCTGCGTTCCTATACAGAGCTGCAATCTCCCTGCGTTCCTATACAGATCTGCAATCTCCCTGCGTTCCTATACAGATCAGCAATCTCCCTGCGTTCCTATACAGATCTGCAATCTCCCTGCGGTTCCTATACAGATCTGCAATCTCCCTGCGGTTCCTATACAGATCTGCAATCTCCCTGCGTTCCTATACAGATCTGCAATGTCCCTGCGTTCCTATACAGATCTGCAATCTCCCTGCGTTTCTATACAGATCTGCAATCTCCCTGCGTTCCTATACAGATCTGCAATCTCCCTGCGTTTCTATACAGATCTGCAATCTCCCTGCGTTCCTATACAGATCTGCAATCTCCCTGCGGTTCCTATACAGATCTGCAATCTCCCTGCATTCCTATACAGATCTGCAATCTCCCTGCGTTCCTATACAGATCTGCAATCTCCCTGCGGGTCCTATACAGTACTGCAATCTCCCTGCGGTTCCTATACAGATCTGCAATCTCCCTGCGGTTCCTATACAGATCTGCAATCTCCCTGCGGTTCCTATACAGATCTGCAATCTCCCTGCGGTTCCTATACAGATCTGCAATGTCCCTGCGTTCCTATACAGATCTGCAATCTCCCTGCGGTTCCTATACAGATCAGCAATCTCCCTGCGTTCCTATACAGATCTGCAATCTCCCTGTGGTTCCACACAGATCTGCAATCTCCCTGCGTTCCTATACAGAGCTGCAATCTCCCTGCGTTCCTATACAGATCTGCAATCTCCCTGCGTTCCTATACAGATCAGCAATCTCCCTGCGTTCCTATACAGATCTGCAATCTCCCTGCGTTCCTATACAGATCTGCAATCTCCCTGCGTTTCTATACAGATCTGCAATCTCCCTGTGTTCCTATACAGATCTGCAATCTCCCTGCGGTTCCTATACAGATCTGCAATCTCCCTGCGGTTCCTATACAGATCTGCAATCTCCCTGCGTTTCTATACAGATCTGCAATCTCCCTGCGTTCCTATACAGATCTGCAATCTCCCTGCGTTTCTATACAGATCTGCAATCTCCCTGCGTTCCTATACAGATCTGCAATCTCCCTGCGTTTCTATACAGATCTGCAATCTCCCTGCGTTCCTATACAGATCTGCAATCTCCCTGCGGTTCCTATACAGATCTGCAATCTCCCTGCATTCCTATACAGATCTGCAATCTCCCTGCGTTCCTATACAGATCTGCAATCTCCCTGCGTTCCCACACAGATCTGCAATCTCCCTGCGTTCCTATACAGATCTGCAATCTCCCTGCGTTTCTATACAGATCTGCAATCTCCCTGTGTTCCTATACAGATCTGCAATCTCCCTGCGGTTCCTATACAGATCTGCAATCTCCCTGCGGTTCCTATACAGATCTGCAATCTCCCTGCGTTCCTATACAGATCTGCAATGTCCCTGCGTTCCTATACAGATCTGCAATCTCCCTGCGTTCCTATACAGATCTGCAATCTCCCTGCGTTTCTATACAGATCTGCAATCTCCCTGCGTTCCTATACAGATCTGCAATCTCCCTGCGTTTCTATACAGATCTGCAATCTCCCTGCGTTCCTACACAGATCTGCAATCTCCCTGCGGTTCCTATACAGATCTGCAATCTCCCTGCGGTTCCTATACAGATCTGCAATCTCCCTGCATTCCTATACAGATCTGCAATCTCCCTGCGTTCCTATACAGATCTGCAATCTCCCTGCGTTCCTATACAGATCTGCAATCTCCCTGCGGTTATTTTGATTTGCAGAAACAAAGCAAGAACAGTTAGAGATGTTGGGTCATAATTTCCTTTAAAAATGTAATAACCGAATTGTAAAGCACATATAAAGAAACATTCCTACCAAAGCTTTACCCCAATACAATCTCTGGGCTTTCTCCCGGTTTTGGGAACCGCTGCTGCTATCCCAAAGATTTCTACATTCCTACAGTATACTGTGTTCCCCACCTTTTCTGGGAGGCACTTCCATGCATCCACTAACCTTTCAATGAAATAGAACTTACTCATATTCCCCAGAGCCTACCCAATCGCTGTGTATGGCAATACCATTTTGCAATTGATAAACCTGGAATTTAATACATGCAAATAGTTTCCTTTAAAAGGACAGAAGTAACCCAATTGTGATATCATTTATAATTTTTCTCTACATTTTTTTAAAAAATTTTTAAATGCCCACAAGGCACATCGTTATGGTAAAAAAAACCTGTAGTGCTGTATTTTCAAAATGCAATTACGTTTCGGGGGTTCAATCCACAATGATCCCGTGACAGAGTTTTTAGTAAATGCCACGTACACTTTGTATAGTGTTACTTACATAAAGCTGCTCTTCCCACAGCCGGGGGGTCCATACAGCAGGTAACCTCTTCTGTATGGGATCCCTGTAACAGACCGCACAGAAAGTTCAAGTCACAGCTGCACTGGCTTCCCCCGTATTTGCTGTAGGATTCCTCCATTCGTTATCAAAATAGGAGAAATATACAAAAACAAATTCTCCAAAAACCTAACAAGATATTAATTTGGAGACACTGCAACAGGGGAACCAGACGGGAGAGCAGCGGTATCGCACAGGAATCGCGGTATCGCACAGGAATCGCGGTATCGCACAGGAATCGCGGTATCGCACAGGAATCGCAGTATCGCAGAGCAGCGGTATCGCACAGGAATCGCGGTATCGCACAGGACTCGCGGTATCGCACAGGAATCGTGGTATCGCACAGGAATCGCGTTATCGCACGGGAATCGCAGTATTGCAGAGCAGCGGTATCGCACGGGAATCGCAGTATTGCAGAGCAGCGGTATCGCACAGGAATCGCAGTATCGCAGAGCAGCGGTATTGCGCAGGAATTGCAGTATCGCACAGCAGCGGTATCGCACAGGAATCGTGGTATCGCAGAGCAGCGGTATTGCGCAGGAATTGCAGTATCGCACAGCAGCGGTATCGCACAGGAATCGCAGTATTGCAGAGAAGCGGTATCGCACGGGAATCGCAGTATTGCAGAGCAGCGGTATCGCGCAGGAATCGCAGTATCGCAGAGCAGCGGTATCGCACAGGAATCGCAGTATCGCAGAGCAGCGGTATCGCGCAGGAATCGCAGAATCGCAGAGCAGCGGTATCGCACAGGAATCGCAGTATCGCACAGCAGCGGTATCGCGCAGGAATCGCAGTATCGCAGAGCAGCGGTATCGCGCAGGAATCGCAGAATCGCAGAGCAGCGGTATCGCACAGGAATCGCAGTATCGCACAGCAGCGGTATCGCGCAGGAATCGCAGTATTGCAGAGCAGCGGTATCGCACAGGAATCGCAGTATCACAGAGCAGCGGTATCGCACAGGAATCGCAGTATCGCACAGGAACCGCAGTATCGCACAGGAATCGCAGTATCGCAGAGCAGCGGTATCGCGCAGGAATCGCAGTATCGCGCAGGAATCGCGGTATCGCAGAGCAGCGGTATCGCGTAGGAATCGCAGTATCGCAGTGCAGCGGTATCGCGCAGGAATCGCAGTATCGCAGAGCAGCGGTATCGCGCAGGAATCGCAGTATCGCAGAGCAGCGGTATCGCGCAGCAAGACGTCCTTGCCTCTATCGTTGTACCACTTGGGATGATTAATAAAGCCTTGGACATCCTGGACAATCTTCTCCGAGACGCCTTCTTCCAGCACCACAGAGCTCAGCGGCCGCCTGCGTCGTGGAAATCCGAACTGTCGCCATTCTGCGCCCATCGCGCTGTACATGACAGTCTTCCCTTCCTGCTGACGCAATGCCAACTCTCTGGCTGTGAAAAGAGATGAGGGGATGAGATTAGTATATTCCTAAACCTCCAGGGCTGAATACCGAGGTGAAAACCAAGCGGACCGCATTAACCTGTATCAATATTAAGACACAGAAAAGACAAAAAGACACACACGTCCTGGGCTGCCATCCTAGGCATTCCTTGTGTTTGTTTTTTTATAATAACTATAGAATGAAGAATGTATTCCTATACAGAGGCACAGCGTACTCAAAGCTGCTCATAAGGTTGTGAATACTAGTACTAAAGAGCTATGGTATACTAGACATAGAAAGACGACACTGCTCTTTCTATCCGATTCTTTCATTTCAAAGCCAGCTACTTCATCACTAGGCTACTCCCCCCCGATAGACGTTTGCCCTATCAGCTGTATTGCTCGGGGGGTACACTTCCCTCTTCTGCAGGCTGTGATGGTTTATTGCACCAACATAAAGGTTCTTCATAGAATGTCCATGTATATATCTGCAGATGCCCGCCAAGGTGATATCTCAAGAACACATGTTTTGTGTACAAATAATACCCATGAATGACCAGTGTCATAATAAAGCGCATTCTGGATCATGAAGGAACCATGCTTTAAATAGCATGCCCAAACACTTAGAAACAACCTTCAAGTAGAAAGATCTACTTTTAAACTGTAATATTGTAAACACTCCACAAAGAAAAATCGCGAGCGATTTAGCTCCCACTTTAAATACATCAGAAATGATTAGTAGACTCTGGAAATCGACCTTCAGACCGAACAATAAGTTAAGACTTTGACTGCACCCAGCCTTTAAATAGGTGCAGTGCAGTCACCTCTACTCCATGCACTAATCCAGGAGTGACCAACTCCAGCACTCAAGGACCACTAACATGTCAGGTTTTAAGGATATCCCTGCTTTAGCACAGGTTGCTCAATCAGTGGTTCAGTCTTCACCTGTGCTGAAGCAGGGATAGTCTTAAAAACTGACCTGTTGGTGGCCCTTGAGGACTGGAGTTAGGCACCCCTGCACTAATCCCTTGCAGGCAAAGCTTTGACCAACATCTCCAGAAATTCCTATTTAGATACAACCAACAAAACTCAGAGATGGGCAGCCTCACCCCGTGGCAAACCCTGGCATTAATAATGGAAAGGGAAAGGATGTAGGGGAGGGAGGATAGCTCTTGCTACAGTCTATATTGGTATAGGTGCCAGGGGTAAGAGAAACTGTACAGAAGGTGCCGCTTGCCTTAGCAAGCGAAAAAGACCCCTATACAACTAGCACTCAAGGACAGAACAATATAGTAAAATGAATGATAACTTTAATTAATGTATACAGAAAAGAGTGAAAAGTACTCTGAAATAAACACACAACGCTAAAGTTTAATGGTTAAAAATAATATTAAATCGAATAATGAATTAATATAAACCACCTCCAAAATATTGGGGGTGGAAGATAGGAACTGTAGGGCACTGGCACCATGCAATGAATGATGGTATTACAAATGGTGCCTCAGGGGGAGAGGGAGGGGGTGGTATAAAAATGAGTATATACACAAAAGGTGTAATGTGTGAGGATGAAGTGTAGTAAATGTATATAATCCTCATACATCCCAGTCTGCCCTGAAAAAAATGGTCACTCCACGATATACAACACTAGCTATAAACAGCAACGGCAAGAGGATAATGTAATAGCTGCCTCTAGCTAATAGGGCCAGATGATAGACACCCTAGATGGTATAAATAAGCTGATTATAGCCTGATAAAGTGGATGCTATTGGCTGATGACAGCCATGCACACAGTAATTCCACTAAAGGTAGTGACTAAAGCCAAATAGTCCTAATACGCAACGCAAATAAAATATAAGTAGTTTACATAAACTAGACTACTATGTAGCTAGGATAAAATACTGTAGAATGGAGACCCTGCATACATTGTATACGTAGTTCACAGGGACAGGGAATCCATTCAAACAGAATGACAGTGGTATTACTATGTATCTTAATACCAGAGTCATATGAGCGCAGTGTGTAATGCAAGGCACTGCTGCTCAGGTACTCTGTGAAGGCAATGGTCTTAGTAGCTGTTATGCTGTATGTAGAATATACAGAGTATAGTGCAGAAAGATTGCTATACATACGAATAAAATAAGATTAACATAGTATAGTAGGTAACTGCCGTTAAACTGACGGATGGGAAACTAGCCAGATACCTATTGTGTGAGGGCAGCGATTCCCCTTTTGAGAGAACCGAGGGAGACCGCTATGATCGTGCCTGCACGCTGACCAGTGACATCACAAAGAAACGATCGTTTCACTATACTCTGTATATTCTACATACAGCATAACAGCTACTAAGACCATTGCCTTCACAGAGTACCTGAGCAGCAGTGCCTTGCATTACACACTGCGCTCATATGACTCTGGTATTAAGATACATAGTAATACCACTGTCATTCTGTTTGAATGGATTCCCTGTCCCTGTGAACTACGTATACAATGTATGCAGGGTCTCCATTCTACAGTATTTTATCCTAGCTACATAGTAGTCTAGTTTATGTAAACTACTTATATTTTATTTGCGTTGCGTATTAGGACTATTTGGCTTTAGTCACTACCTTTAGTGGAATTACTGTGTGCATGGCTGTCATCAGCCAATAGCATCCACTTTATCAGGCTATAATCAGCTTATTTATACCATCTAGGGTGTCTATCATCTGGCCCTATTAGCTAGAGGTAGCTATTACATTATCCTCTTGCCGTTGCTGTTTATAGCTAGTGTTGTATATCGTGGAGTGACCATTTTTTTCAGGGCAGACTGGGATGTATGAGGATTATATACATTTACTACACTTCATCCTCACACATTACACCTTTTGTGTATATACTCATTTTTATACCACCCCCTCCCTCTCCCCGAGGCACCATTTGTAATACCATCATTCATTGCATGGTGCCAGTGCCCTACAGTTCCTATCTTCCACCCCCAATATTTTGGAGGTGGTTTATATTAATTCATTATTCGATTTAATATTATTTTTAACCATTAAACTTTAGCGTTGTGTGTTTATTTCAGAGTACTTTTCACTCTTTTCTGTATACATTAATTAAAGTTATCATTCATTTTACTATATTGTTCTGTCCTTGAGTGCTAGTTGTATAGGGGTCTTTTTCGCTTGCTAAGGCAAGCGGCACCTTCTGTCCAAACCCTGGCAGTACCTTCCTGCAGGATGTTGAAGAAAATGTCACGATTGGTCCCCATTGCAGTGAAGGTGACGGACTCCCAGGGCGTTCCCGTGTGCAGGTCAATCATCTGCTTCTCTCGGTTTCTCTCAATGCGAATCCATTTCCTTCGGTACCTGGTGGTGACAGAACATGGCATGGTCACCAAAGATAGAACTGGAGGCTAATACAGAGGAAGAGGGACTGCAAAAGGTTTCCGAATAGAATTTCCTTTGTTAGCAGAGCAAACGGAAATACATTTGGAAAGATGCGTTAAATCCACGCTCATCAACCCGCCATTGCAGAATCTCAGTACTATGCAAGAAGTTAATAACGTAGCAATAGATAGATCAACAAGAATGTTAATGTCCATGGCCCTTACCAAATGAAGTGGTTTCCAGGGCTTGGAACGAAATCAAACTTGGTGCTGATTCGACCACTCTCATGCTGCAGGTATGACGTCTCCACGCTCAGGTGCTGGGTATTTTTGGCGTAGTGGGAGATCCAGCTCAGTAACCACTGGTAGCTCTTGTCTCTACTCGGCACCTCCAGCGTTATCATGTAATGCCTCCGAAAGGCGACCATACCAAACTGGCTACCTTTCCGTGCCAAAGCCAAAGCCGTCCCCACTCCAACCAGGCCGAACCCTGCCCCGAAGTAGGGATTGTCTTTGAGAGCTGCTATGAAGTCAGAAAACGGCATGTCCGTGAACGGTGGATTTCCAGCGAGTCGGGTTTAATTCCGGCACTGCATGTTGACGAATTAAGCAAACGAGGAGCGGTGGTTGCTAGGAAAACAAGCTGCAAAGAGAAAAACAAACTTTTACTGCTAGGAACTCTAAACAGTTATAATTGTCCATCTATGGTTAACAATCTCTCAAACACATAAGGCAGTAGAAAGCTACGATATATACACCACTCCACGGATTAGTATCAAAGTATTTTCTATAACATTGGGTGATTTAGAAAAGAAGGGCGGGGGGCCGTGCTGGTCCTTTCTTCCATGTAGTTACAAAGCAGGGAGAGGGAGTAGGGGATATGACACCTTTTATTGGACCAACAAGTAGTTGATATGTTACAAGCTTTCTCACCTCTCGGGGTCCTTCATCGAGTTATCCTGAGACCCCGAGAGGTTAGAAAATTTGTAACATATCAACCACTTGTTGGTCCAATAAAACGGTCTAGGACGTTTCGCGGCAACCAAAACGCTGCTGGCGTTCTACCGCCATGACACTTTGCCACCTGGGTATTTCGCCACAGGACACTTCGCTGTGATGTTAGATCCTGCCCCTGATCGCCGTCCGCCACGCGACAGACCCAACAAGCAAGGTCTGCATGTCCCGACCGTCCGCTTCGACAACTGCATGTTTAAATGTCCCACGCGGGACCGCTACCACGCTGGAGCGCGGCGGGCAGGACATGCAGGCGCAGGAGCGGACTTCGTGGCGAAGTGTCCCGTGGCGAGCTGCCCTGGGGCAAAGTGTCCCGGCGGCGGAACGCCACGCGGCGTTTTGGTCGCAACCAAACAGCTGCGGTGAAACATGCCATCCCGCCAAAAAAAGGTATCATACCACCTACGCCTTCTCCCTCCTTTGTTACTATTAGGTGATTTAGTGTCATAGATATAAACAGCAAGGGAAGATAAGGCTGAGAGCGGATGTACGTGATGCTCATATATTTTGGACCCATTTATACTAACCCTGGCATCATTTTTCTCACCTTGGTTGGCATCTTCTAAAGTGCCATGTCTGAGCGGATATTAGGGGTAATCGGGTGCCTCAAACTTATAAGAGCAATGCAGGTTCATGCCCTAAAAAAGTAAAATATACATTGCTCCTATTGTGCTATAAAGGAGTACTCCCTTTAAAAAAAAAACCAGTATATACAGTATATATAAAATATCACTTGTGAGCACATTCACATGTCTTCAGGTCTACAACCTTGATATATATACAGTATATATCTCAGGAGCTGAGCCCCATTCATTTCAGCTCTGGGGACACACGGCTTCCTGAGATACTTGCCGGAGAAGCTCATGCTGGTTACTTCCTGGCTGTTAAATGTCTCGCGGAACAAAGCCCAATAGGAAGCTGCAACATTTACTATTGGCTCCCGTGCCGTGGGAGATTTGAGATGCCATATTGTGTGCCTAGCCGGGGCTGCTACTTGCATGAGCTATGGAGGTATCTCAGGAAGCAACGGTTTCCCGGAGCTCAAATTAATGGGGTTCAGCTCCATAATCCCCTTTATAATACCTTTCTTTAAAATAAAATAAAAAGGGGGGGGGGGGTAATGCACCTTTAAAAAAACGAGTTTAATGTTTTCTTTGTATTGAAATACTTGTCTGGATCATGCAATTAAATCAGTTCTGAAGTAGGAAAAGAGGAGTGCAAAACCCTGACTCCTCATGATGCTGTCACAAAGGTAGGCCTGTCTGTTTTTACTTATCTTCTTATAAAAACAGGGATTTGATTGACATAAGGACATGACAATATGCGATCAGGTGATAAAGTCTGTGTGGCCTTCAGCAAGGTTATGACTGGAAATGAAGGTTCTGGTATATATAAGGCACCTGTAATATTTCTGTAAACTGGATGTTCGCAGGTTCAAATCCCAGCAACGGTAATTTTCACCTTTCCCAAAGCAGCTAATCAGAGTAACAATTCTAACAATAAAGCATAACCTTGAACTTGTAGGATAGTTTGTGTAAAAACACGGTGTAAAAAATACAATAAAACAGCGTATAAAAGATGAGCAGTAATTTCCAAATTAGTAACGTGCTCCTGGTCAACCATTTTAATTAAGTATGCAAGGGTAATGAGTCTGTCTATCTTACTTTTCATACATTTAAAGGTGTCCTCCAAACTCATTTTAGCAAAGCCTGTGTCTGACACCCTCATCCCTTCAACATCCAGATCCACTCGTCATCCGTCAGTCTCAACATCTGCTTTTCCCCAATATTTGTAACCTGTATATTTCCACTGTCGCTTCTTCTTTGTGGATCGTAAGCTCTTTGAGACAGGCACCTCCATACCGTATCATGTCTGCTGCTACACTTAGATATAAGATAGATGATCCAAGGCACTACGGATTTTCAAAAGATTTATTGCGTCCAAACAGCACGACGTTTCAGCCTCTCAAGTGTCCTAGTCACTTGAGAAAGACCTCTGAGTAGGTCGAAACGTCGTGCTGTTTGGACGCAATAAATCTTTTGAAAATCCGTAGTGCCTTGGATCATCTCTTATCTTTATGCTCAGGATTTCTTTAGACAGGTTTTCCCTGAACCAGGAGCACCGGTACAAAAGTGCAAGTATCTTGCCCCTCTTTGATTTCTATTTGGTGTGCAGCACTGTTATATCTTGCTGCTACACTTACCCATATATGTTATTTTAGATCAAGTGGAATCTGTATAACAATGGTGCAATTTGCTCTAAAACACTGAGAAAATATTTGCGACAGGTGTGCGCGTTATTCGAATCGTGCCTCTTACCATTTGGAGCATATCTCTTCAGAGCAAGGGCTAACACCACCTAAACCTGGAAGATTCAGCACGAAGAGAAGATCTATGCCAGTTACAGGCGCAACTCTCAGCATAGCTCATTACAATATTGTGCCGACGTGCGTATCCCCAAAACGCACCATGGAGGCGAGTGGAGAAAACCATGGGGGAAGGGGGGGAATACTGGATCATTGAGACACTGATGCAGAGTCAAATAAAGTGCAGGTTGAGTAGCAATGCTCCAGTCTGCGACACTAGATACATTCTCACCTAAATGTTATTGCAATCACCCTTGTTGTACTGCGCTGCTGAATGTTATCGTTTGGTGATTTATAAGCCAGTAATAATACATGTATGTCTTTATTTATATAGCGCCATTAATGTACATAGCGCTTCACAGCAGTAATACACGTGACATAATCATATAAATAACAGATCATGGGAAGAAGCGCTTCAGACTTAAAAATTAACATTTAGGAAAAGGAGTCCATGCTCCGAAGAGCTTACAATCTAATTGGTAGGTAGGAAGAACGTACAGAGACAGTAGGACGGCGTTTTGGTAAGTGCGTCTGCAGGGGGCCAAGGTTTATGTATCATGTGTATAGTATTAGCCATGGTGCTACTCATATGCTTCTTTAAGCAAGTGTGTCTGAAGGTGGATAGAGAGGGTGCTAGTCGGGTGTTGAGGGGAAGGGCATTCATACACTGACAGTCCTGCTGCAATGTGAAGGAGTCAGTGTGCGTTACAAAGCGCTGTATACAAGAGGATACGCACCACCGCCCTGCTCTGCCGTTGCCTCCTGTGCAGAGGACACGGTGGCCGCACTGACTCACTCCTCATGCCAGTGACAAGCAGGGCAAGTAGTTTAAGCTTCCTGTGCGGTCCAAGCCTCTCTCTCGTACCGGAAGTGCATGCGTTTCACGCGCTTTCCTCGTGCACACTTCCCCTACGAGAAGAAATCTGTTTGTTGCTGGCGCTACGCACTCTGCGTTCCACGCCTCACTTTTGGTTGCGTTCCACGCCTCACTTTTGGTTGCGTTCCACGCCTCACTTTTGGTTGCGTTCCACGCCTCACTTCTGGTTGCGTTCCACGCCTCACTTCTGGTTGCGTTCCACGCCTCACTTCTGGTTGCGTTCCAAGCGCCCGTGGGTCCGTGCGCCCAAGTTTGGCTAAACAATATCGTACAGTAAATACATTATAATAATAATAACAGCAGCGGCCGGACCGGTGCCGCCTCCCACCCGGTCATTCCCCTACATGGTGGAACCGTAGAGATGAGGATCGAGCGGCCTACTGGTGTCAGGCCCGTGTGCTTACCCTGGTAACGGGCAGTGGGCTGGAGTCAGTCACTGAGGTGCAGGGGGCACCTGAGGCGGATATGGAACATAGTGTGGGGTAACACAGTGAGGGAGCCGGACAAAGCTATGTAAGCCCAGGCCCAAACCTCTGCTGCATGAAGGGCCAGCGCAATAACATTACATGCAGAGCAATAACATTACACACGCAAAGCAATAACATTACACACGCAAAGCAATAACATTACACACGCAGAGCAATATCATTACACGCAGAGTAATAACATTACACGCAGAACAATATCATTACACACAGAGCAATATCATTACACACGCAGAGCAATAACATTACACGCAGAACAATATCATTACACGCAGAGCAATATCATTACACACGCAGAGCAATCATATTACACGCAGAACAATATCATTACACGCAGAGCAATAACATTACACACGCAAAGCAATAACATTACACACGCAAAGCAATAACATTACACACGCAGAGTAATAACATTACACACGCAGAGCAATAACATTGCACGCAGAACAATATCATTACACGCAGAGCAATAACATTACACACGCAGAACAATAATATTACACACGCAGAGCAATAACATTACAAGCAGAGCAAAGACATTACACGCAGAGCAATATTATTACACGCAGAGTAATAACATTACACACGCAGAGCAATATCATTACACGCAGAGCAATATCATTACACGCAGAGCAATATCATTACACGCAGAGCAATAACATTACACACGCAGAGCAATAACATTACACACACAGAGCTATAACATTACACGCAGCACAATATCATTACACGCAGCGCAATAAATAACATTACACGCAAAGCAATAACATTACACGCAGAGCAAAGACATTACCCGCAGAGCAATATCATTACACGCAGAGCAATAACATTACACATGCAGAGCAATAACATTACACATGCAGAGCAATAACATTACACGCAGAGCAATATAATTACACGCAGAGCAATATCATTACACGCAGAGCAATAACATTACAAGCAGAGCAAAGACATTACACACGCAGAGCAATAACATTACACGCAGTACAATATCACATGCACAGTAATATCATTACATGCCGAGCAATGCTATACCTGTGGAACAATATCATTATATGCAGAGCGATTTAATAACACGCAGAGTAATAACATGCTGAGCAATATCATTAAATGTGGACCATTCCTATGTGCTGTGTACCGTGCACTATACTGTAATTGGGAAGCAGTTTGAGTTCCATTGGGAGAAAAGAGCTATTTGAAATAAAGTTATTATCTCATAATACCGTCATTGTGACAGAGAAAATAAAAACTAATGCTGGGCAAGATATGTATATTGAATAGAAACGCAAGTCTCTCCCTGAATCGATAATTTGCCTTTGTTTTAAAGTCTTGGACATGTATAAGGAGAGTTGGCCCGATCGTTTTATCAAATGAAAAAAAAACCCTCTGCTTTTAATGCAGTGAGATTTTGACAATACGTTTGGAGAAGGGGCCTGTGAAAGGTGTGGACACTATAATGCCATCTATCAAAAACTCATGTTGGTCCATTAAAATGCAACACAGCCTGCAGTGAATCTACACTTCTCCAGCATGTATACAGCTGCTAGGTATACACTTCTCCAGCATGTATACAGCTGCTAGGTATACACTTCTCCAGCATGTATACAGCTGCTAGGTATACACTTCTCCAGCATGTATACAGCTGCTAGGTATACACTTCTCCAGCATGTATACAGCTGCTAGGTATACACTTCTCCAGCATGTATACAGCTGCTAGAACTTTGAGCTGCTGGGATACATTTTTCTTGATAAATGTTATTCTTGTGTTTGTACCAATGTTGCCACGGGAAGGCTTTGATTATTAAACCCCAATGTGTCCACTCCATTGCATGAAATAAATCCCCAGGGGTGTTTATTATTTGAACTATGTATGGTCATGTAAAGTCATGTTTCAACCATTTCTATTTATTTATTTATTTATAAAATATTTTACCAGGAAGTAATACATTGAGAGTTACCTCTCGTTTTCAAGTATGTCTTGGGCACAGAGTAAAACAAATAATACATGGTTACAAGTACAGTTACATAAATGAACAAGGTGTACATTATATACAAGACATTGCGTGCACAGTTAAAGAAAATATATATTATGGGCGTATGTAACAGTTACAGACCAGATTAAAGTGTGAGACCGCCTTAGATTTGAAAGAACTTAAGCTGGTGGTGGATATGAGAGTCTCCGGTAGGTTGTCCCAGTTTTGGGGTGCACGGAAGGAGAAGGAGGAACGTCCGGATACTTTGTTGAGCCTTGGGACCATGAATAGTCTTTTGGAGTCTGATCTCAGGTGATAGGTGCTGCATGTGGTAGGGGTGAGGAGCTTGTTCAGGTAACTGGGTAGCTTGCCCAGAAAGTATTTGAGGGTGAGACAGGAAAGGTGAACTTTGCGCCTAGACTCGAGTGATGACCAATCTAGTTCTTTGAGCATTTCGCAGTGATGTGTGTTGTAGTTGCATTGGAGAACAAAACGACAAATTGAATTGTAGAGGGTGTCAAGTTTGCTAAGGTGGGTTTGAGGAGCCGAGCCATATACTATGTCTCCATAGTCAATAATTGGCATTAGCATCTGCTGTGCAATACGCTTTCTGACCAGGAGACTTAGGGAGGATTTGTTCCTGTAAAGTACCCCTAGTTTGGCATAGGTCTTGGTTGTCAGGGTATCAATGTGCATCCCGAATGTTAAGTGGGAGTCAAATCATAAGCCCAGGTATTTAAAACTAGTGACAGGTGTTAGGGTGGTGTTAGCATTGGTTCTAATCAGGAGCTCAGTCACTGGAAGCTTTACAAATTTAGTCTTGGTCCCAAACACCATTGTTACAGTCTTGTCAGTGTTTAAAAACAGTTTGTTTTGGGAAATCCAGTTTTCGAGTCTCAAAAAGTCAGACTGAAGTATGTGTTGAAGGTCAGAGAGGCTATGGCTGTGTGCATATAGGATTGTGTCATCTGCATACATGTGTATTGAGGCTTCCTTACAAGCTGTGGGAAGATCATTAATGAACACTGAGAAGAGTAGGGGCCCCAGAACAGAGCCTTGCGGGACACCACAGGTGATATCCAGGGGGTTGGAGTTAGAGCCTGAGATGGACACATGTTGGGATCTTCCTGATAGGTAGGACTGAAACCAGTTTAAAGCATGTTTCCCTATTCCAGAGCTCTGGAGTTTGTTAAGCAGGCTAACATGATCAACTGTATCAAAAGCCTTTGCAAAATCTAGGAATACTGCACCAGTGAGTTGTCCCCGTTCCATTCCACACTGGATTTCATTGCAAACTTTTAGCAGGGTAGTTACGGTGGAGTGTTTGGGACGAAACCCAGACTGGAATTGGCTAGGGAAATTTGTCTTGGTGTAGAAATCGCTTAATTGGGAGTGGACACATTTTTCCATAACTTTGGATAGAATTGGGAGAAGTGAGATTGGCCTGTAGTTTGAGACAGTGTTTTTGTCCCCACTTTTGAAGATTCGGACAACTCTGGCAGTTTTCCATGTCTTAGGGATATTTATATAGCATGTATAATTAAGCAGACAGTGTAGGTAACCACACAGTGATAAGCACACATGCTATGTCCTGAACAGATGACAATTTGAATGCATTTTTTTTTAATATACTTTCAGAAGTCACACTGTGCAGTAGTGAATTGGTTATATCAGGGCATGCCGCCAGCCTGTGGGTAATGGCAGAGGAAGGGCTCGGAGGGTCTTGTGACTGGACAAACAAGTCATGTGAGCAGCTGCTGCTCCAGCCACCACCCGACTCTGGGTACCAGATGGAGGACGTGCCTCAAAGTGCTGTTGAAACGGATGGAGCTGGTCACCTTCCTAGCTGCCTGCAGGTTGAGATGTCTGCTCATGTGAAAGGAGCCTCTTTAGATGCAGCCGGACAGGGAATGTTTGATGGGACTTCAGTAGTGGACTCCGCCATTACAGTCAGTGATCCTAGAGGTACGTTGTGCAGGTCCCAGGGTTTTATTTTTCTGTTTTCTTGCCTGAGTAACCAGAAAAAATATATTTTGCAGGGTTAGTAGTTGCATTCAGACACGCTTAGAGGCTTATTCTATACCAGTCAAAGGAGCCGATTGTGCCATTTTCGTCCAAAAGTGCCCATTGACTTCAATGTGGAATTTCACCCAAAAACGAATGTAGAATAAGCCCCTCAGTGCTGAAGAGGTTTGCAGTACGTTGGTCCATTGTAGTCACATTTAGGACAACCTTGATGCAAATATGGCTTGTTTACTGAGTAAAATGTGTAATTTTATTTATATATAATATATTCATGTAAGAGCACTTGTGAACCACTTTTATTTGTTACGCATAAAACCTCAAATTACAGACACAATATGATTTTTTTTCCCCTTCCATCTATCATCTTATCTCTAGGTTTGTGCACTCAACTTGCAGGCACAATGACACAGGAGCTTCCCAACCATGCTCCAAGCGAGTCAAAGGGGCAACCAGTGCGCGGCAGCATGTGCGGTTCTGCGGCAACTGTCGGGGATGTTGAAAACGGCAGCCAAGCCAATGGGGAGAATCTCCCCTGCCCCGTCTGTCACAGTGAGTACAAGTCAGCCAGTGAGCTGAAGGAGCACTTTAAAAGTCACGTGCAGCCCCGTCAGGCGTTCAGCTGCTGGGAGGATGGCTGCCACTTCACTACGCAAGACCGAAGGCGTTTCCAGGCTCACCTGAGACGAGAGCATAGCGTGAAAGCGGTGACATGCTCTCAACGTGCCTGCCGCCTGCTGTTCCCGAGCCGTGAGGAGATGTCCCTGCATTACCGCAGCCACTACCCCTTCCACTGCAACCGTTGTGACTTTGTCAGCTCCAACTCCAAGTTGTTCTCTCAGCACAGGAAGGACCACCCTGGGGATGGGGAAATGCGATTAGGTGGGGAGACATTGCAGCCCACCTCAAATGAACCCGAAAGGCAAGAACTGTCACAGCAGGTGCTGCAGTCAGGTAAGTGCATGGGTTTGCTGTAGGAAGACTATAAGCTTTGAATATAAATTCTCCCTGCAGGGTCATCCTTACCTGTTGTATTAGTTAGCACAGTATTTCCCAACCAGGGTGCCAAGGGTACCGCAGCTTCCGGGGGATCTACTCTGTTGGCTTCTCAGCGGGCACGTCCTGCACTGCCTGAAAACGAAGAAGCTGCTCTCAGCCCGGTACAGAGGAGCGCTTCTCTGTCCAGACAGCGCAGGACGCGCATGCTGAACAGCTGACATGTTTGAGTTGTGGGGGAGGAGAGAAAATGAGGGCTTTGTGTATGTGTGTGTGTGTGTGTTTGTGTGTGTGTTTGTGTCTGTGTGTGATGTGCTGGCTTTGTGTGGGGAGGAGAAGGGAGATTAGTGCTGTGTTTGGTGTAAGTAAGAGAAAGGGGGTTGAATGTGGGGATTATGATTAAGAAAGGGGGTGCTGTGTGAGAGGGGGGATTAATGGGGAGTGTGTTGAGGGGAAAGGGTAAGTGTGATGTATCATATGTGAGGGTGAATGTGGGGTGTGTGTGTGAGCGAGGGAAGTCTGAAGAGAGGAGGGGCCTTGAGATTTAAAAATCCTTCAGCGGTGCCCCTGCTCAAAAAAGGTAGGGAGCCACTGAGTTAGTGGGTGTGTGTTAATCACAATGCTGCTAAGGGAGCCTGTAATGCACTGCACGAGTTTCTCCTGACCTGTCAGCATGCCTTTACATGTAGTCTTCATTATGTTTTATTTTGATTCTTTAAATTGTAATATTATAGAGATTTTGCTTCATCTTTCTTTGGGTTTGGTGCTTGTAAGGCAATCCTTTCCCCAGAATTTCTCATCTAATTTAATGAAAGTGAAAGGCACCAAAGTGTTCAAAGATAACACAGACCTGCGCAGATCTGCGTTATATCCACGTGACCCGCCTTGCTCGGCTCTAAAGGAGTTTACGTCAAGTTGCGTTATATACATGGCAAGGCTCAGTGTCTCATAAATGTTCAGGGTGCTGGGTCGGTGCAGCCTGGGCTCAGTGTCTCATACATGTTCAGGGTGCTGGGTTGGTGCAGCCTGGGCTTAGTGTCTCATACATGTGCTGGGTGGGTGCAGCCTGGGCTCAGTGTCTCATACATGTTCAGGGAGCTGGGTCGGTGCAGCCTGGGCTCAGTGTCTCATACATGTTCAGGGTGCTGGGTCGGTGCAGCCTGGGCTCAGTGTCTCATACATGTTCAGGGTGCTGGGTGGGTGCAGCCTGGGCTCAGTGTCTCATACATGTTGAGGGTGCTGGGTCAGTGCAGGCTGGGCTCAGTGTCTCATACATGTTCAGGGAGCTGGGTCGGTGCAGCCTGGGCTCAGTGTCTCATACATGTTCAGGGAGCTGGGTCGGTGCAGCCTGGGCTCAGCGTCTCATACATGTTCAGGGTGCTGGGTCGGTGCAGCCTGGTTCAGTGTCTCATACATGTTCAGGGTGCTGGGTGGGTGCAGCCTGGGCTCAGTGTCTCATACATGTTCAGGGTGCTGGGTCGGTGCAGCCTGGGCTCAGTGTCTCATACATGTTCAGGGTGCTGGGTCGGTGCAGCCTGGGCTCAGTGTCTCATACATGTTCAGGGTGCTGGGTTGGGGCAGGCTGGGCTCAGTGTCTCATACATGTTCAGGGTGCTGGGTCGGTGCAGGCTGGGCTCAGTGTCTCATACATGTTCAGGGTGCTGGGTCGGTGCAGCCTGGGCTCAGTGTCTCATACATGTTCAGGGTGCTGGGTCGGTGCAGCCTGGGCTCAGTGTCTCATACATGTTCAGGGTGCTGGGTCGGTGCAGCCTGGGCTCAGTGTCTCATACATGTTCAGGGAGCTGGGTCGGTGCAGCCTGGGCTCAGTGTCTCATACATGTTCAGGGTGCTGATGGAGGCGGAGCCTGGGCTCAGTGTCTCATACATGTTCAGGGAGCTGGTGGAGGCGGAGCCTGGGCTCAGTGTCTCATACATGTTCAGGGAGCTGGTGGAGGCGGAGCGTGGATAAGCAGATAGAATAAGGATGGGCGCCAGGATCTCCTTCCAGTCCAATATAGCCTTTTTATATGTTGTACGAAAGACCAGTAGAGTGCCATATGTTCCTTTTGATTAGTCTCTTGTTGCAGACATTTTCTGTAGCTTGGTAACATTTAACAATAGGGTTTAACCAAACGAGAATTCAATGTGTATAAACTTGGTGCAATGTTTAGTAGATGGAGACGCTGATCGTGAATCCGTCTCGCTGTGTGAAGATGGCAGAAGCAGACTCAGGAAGCGCAGGAGAGTGGTGGCACAGGAGCGGGAATGTGAGAATGCAGAGAGCAGCAGTGAAGAGGAAGAAGAGACTGAATCGGAGCCCACCCTCAAAGCGAAAATCGTGGGGGCTAAGAGCCCTCGCACTGCTAAGAACAAGACGTTTAAAGGTCAGGGTTTGCTGTCAGACAGGCACATGCTGGGTTACTGGAGGCCCATCACATGCTTTTACTCATGGTGGGATGGATATACTCTGTTGGCCCAAAGTGTCTCGGTGTCACGAATTCCTGCTCTTGGAGGGAAAGGACCGGAAGCCCCGGGATCACTGGGAATTTGTGGTGGGAGGAACTTAATCAGTTAAATGGTAGTTTCCTCTGTCAACTTGTGCTAAGGGGAAGCCGCATGTCCTCTCCTGTTGCTGCATTTTATTGCTTTCTAAGTAAATGTATTTTTATTGAAGAAGCCGACGTGCTAGCTGGGCACGCTTGAGCTGATGCAAATGGTGGTGTTTTAAAAAAAAAAATAGTGAGCGACGGGTAATTCTGTGTATTCTATTCAAGTCCGTCGGGTTTGTGTCCGTTTGCAGATTCTTAGCATATTGAATTAGCCGCTATGGGTGCCCCAGAGGATCATAGTAAATACGTTGGTTTACTCCTTAGAACAGGGCTGCTCAATCTTTATCCCCTGCGCCCCCCTTCCGGCTGTCTCCCCCTCCTCGTGGCCCTCCCTCCCCCCCTTCCTTACGTTGGCTCCGGCGTTCTGACGCACGCAGTCACATGACCCAAATGACGCCGCGTTGTCATTGCAACGTGTCGCCGGAAGCCACCTGAGCCAAGGTAAGAGAGAGTTACTGAGGCCTTGGCGGCTTCCCCGGCATTTAATTGGAATGCCTTCTGGAAGAATGTGGGGCCCCTGTAAACGCAGAGAGGGAGGCCCGCTCCCCAGTCTGCGCACCCCGGTGTTTTAAACATGCAAGGGCACCCAATAAAGCGTTTTACATGTGCAGTCCTATTTTACTGTGGCAGTTTCTTCAGTTTAATGACTACAGCAGAGGTATCCTAAAATAACTCTGCGCTGTAAGAGCCTTTTTGCCCGACCTTCATTGGTTTATGGGAATCCTTGTCTTTTTACTGACGCTCTTGATGTCATTAAAGGGGACGTCGAGGATGGCAAGGAGCACCTGTTCAAGACCCACATGTGCCCGGAGTGCAAACGTTGCTTCAAGAAGCGCACCCACCTGGCAGAGCACCTCCACCTGCACTTCCCTGACCCCAGCCTGCAGTGCCCCAACTGCCACAAGTTCTTTACCAGCCGCAGCAAGCTGAAGATCCACATGATGAGAGAGTCAGGGGAGAAGACTCACCGCTGCCCGCTTTGTGACTACAGCTCGGTGGAGAAGAATGCCCTCAACCGCCACATGGCGAGCATTCACGAGGGGGTGTCCAACTTCTACTCCGACACCTATTCCTGCCCAGCGTGCCAGGAGACCTTTAAACTTAGCCAGGCTCTGAAGGAGCACATGAAGGGGCACAAAGAAGAGCAGAAGATGCTCTTGTGCTTCCACCAGGGTTGCGACCGAGCCCTGTCAGACCGCAAGGAGTTTCTGCGTCACCTAAAGGAGTCCCACGGAGTCCGGGCCGTGGAATGCCGGTACCACGCCTGCTCCCTGCTCTTCGGGAGCCGCGAGGAGATGGAGCAGCACCGCAAGAACCATTACGCCTTTCACTGCCAGGACTGTAACTTTGTCTGCTCCAACAAGCACTCCTTCCGCAAGCACAAGAAGCGCGGGCACCCGGGCACAGAGGAGCTGCCCTGCCGCTTCTGCCCCTACAAGAGCTTTAACCCAGTGGAGTTTGCTGACCATGTGGGCAAGATGCACGCCAATGAGAAGATACATCACTGTGGGGACTGTGACTTTGCCACCGCACACAAGAGGGTGCTAATCCGTCACATGCTGCTGCACACAGGTACAAGGAAGTACTCTCCCTCTCTGCGCTAATCCAGGGTCCTGTCATCATTCATTTTATCTACTTAATGTACATCAGGGGTAGCCAACTCCAATCCCCAAGGGCTACCAACAGGTCAGGTTTTCAGGATATCTCTGCTTCAGCACAGATGGCTCAGTCTTCGAATGAGCCACTGATTGAGCCACATGTGCTGAAACTGTGACTGAGCCACTTGTGCTGAAGCTGTGACTGATTGAGCCACCTGTGCTGAAGCAGGAATATCCTGACAACCTGACCTGTTGGTAACCCTTGAGGGCTGGAGTTGGCCACCCCTGGTGTGCAGCATTTCTACACAACAAGATCTATTCTAATACACAATTTATGACACGAGCTGATTACAGACCTATACATGATACGTTGTATTCACAGCACGTTGCTTCTTTATATCAGACCTACACATGATACGTTGTATTCACAGCACGTTGCTTCTTTATATCAGACCTGCACATGATACGTTGTATTCACAGCACGTTGCTTCTTTATATCAGACCTACACATGATACGTTGTATTCACAGCACGTTGCTTCTTTATATCAGACCTACACATGATACTTTGTATTCACAGCACGTTGCTCTTTATATCAGACCTACACATGATACGTTGTATTCACAGCACGTTGCTCTTTATATCAGACCTGCACATGATACGTTGTATTCACAGCACGTTGCTCTTTATATCAGACCTACACATGATACGTTGTATTCACAGCACGTTGCTTCTTATATCAGACCTACACATGATACGTTGTATTCACAGCACGTTGCTCTTTATATCAGACCTGCACATGATACGTTGTATTCACAGCACGTTGCCTTTTTATATCAGACCTACACATGATACATTGTATTCACAGCACGTTGCTTCTTTATATCAGACCTGCACATGATACTTTGTATTCACAGCACGTTGCTCTTTATATCAGACCTACTCATGATACGTTGTATTCACAGCACGTTGCTCTTTATATCAGACCTACACATGATATGTTGTATTCACAGCACGTTGCTTCTTTATATCAGACCTACACATGATACGTTGTATTCACAGCACATTGCCTCTTTATATCAGACCTACACATGATACGTTGTATTCACAGCACGTTGCTTCTTATATCAGACCTACACATGATACGTTGTATTCACAGCACGTTGCTTCTTTATATCAGACCTGCACATGATACGATGTATTCACAGCACGTTGCTTCTTTATATCAGACCTGCACATGATACGTTGTATTCACAGCACGTTGCTTCTTTATATCAGACCTACACATGATACGTTGTATTCACAGCACGTTGCTTCTTTATATCAGACCTACACATGATACGTTGTATTCACAGCACGTTGTTCTTTATATCAGACCTACACATGATACGTTGTATTCACAGCACGTTGCTTCTTTATATCAGACCTACACATGATACGTTGTATTCACAGCACGTTGTTCTTTATATCAGACCTACACATGATACGTTGTATTCACAGCACGTTGCTTCTTTATATCAGACCTACACATGATACGTTGTATTCACAGCACGTTGTTCTTTATATCAGACCTACACATGATACATTGTATTCACAGCACGTTGCTTCTTTATATCAGACCTACACATGATACATTGTATTCATAGCACTTTGCTTCTTTATATCAGACCTGCACATGATACGTTGTATTCACAGCACGTTGCTTCTTCTATCAGACCTACACATGATACATTGTATTCACAGCACGTTGCTTCTTTATATCAGACCTACACATGATACGTTGTATTCACAGCACGTTGCTCTTTATATCAGACCCACACATGATACGTTGTATTCACAGCACGTTGCTTCTTTATATCAGACCTACACATGATACGTTGTATTCACAGCACGTTGCTTCTTTATATCAGACCTACACATGATATGTTGTATTCACAGCACGTTGCCTCTTTATATCAGACCTACACATGATACGGTGTATTCACAGCACGTTGCTTCTTTATATCAGACCTGCACATGATACGTTGTATTCACAGCACGTTGCTTCTTTATATCAGACCTACACATGATACATTGTATTCACAGCACGTTGCTTCTTTATATCAGACCTACACATGATACATTGTATTCATAGCACGTTGCTTCTTTATATCAGACCTGCACATGATACATTGTATTCACAGCACGTTGCTTCTTATATCAGACCTACACATGATACATTGTATTCACAGCACGTTGCTTCTTTATATCAGACCTGCACATGATACGTTGTATTCACAGCACATTGCTTCTTATATCAGACCTACACATGATACATTGTATTCACAGCACGTTGCTTCTTTATATCAGACCTACACATGATACGTTGTATTCACAGCACGTTGTTCTTTATATCAGACCTACACATGATACGTTGTATTCACAGCACGTTGTTCTTTATATCAGACCTACACATGATACATTGTATTCACAGCACGTTGCTTCTTTATATCAGACCTACACATGATACGTTGTATTCACAGTACGTTGCTCTTTATATCAGACCTACACATGATACGTTGTATTCACAGCACGTTGCTTCTTTATATCAGACCTACACATGATACGTTGTATTCACAGCACGTTGCTTCTTTATATCAGACCTACACATGATATGTTGTATTCACAGCACGTTGCCTCTTTATATCAGACCTACACATGATACGTTGTATTCACAGCACGTTGCTTCTTTATATCAGACCTACACATGATACATTGTATTCATAGCACGTTGCTTCTTTATATCAGACCTACACATGATACGTTGTATTCACAGCACGTTGCTCTTTATATCAGACCTGCACATGATACGTTGTATTCACAGCACGTTGCTCTTTATATCAGACCTGCACATGATACGTTGTATTCACAGCACGTTGCTCTTTATATCAGACCTACACATGATACGTTGTATTCACAGCACGTTGCTCTTTATATCAGACCTACACATGGGATACGTTGTATTCACAGCACGTTGCTCTTTATATCAGACCTACACATGATACGTTGTATTCACAGCACGTTGCTCTTTATATCAGACCTGCACATGATATGTTGTATTCACAGCACGTTGCTTCTTTATATCAGACCTGCACATGATACATTGTATTCACAGCACGTTGCTTCTTTATATCAGACCTACACATGATACGTTGTATTCACAGCACGTTGTTCTTTATATCAGACCTACACATGATACATTGTATTCACAGCACGTTGCTTCTTTATATCAGACCTACACATGATACATTGTATTCATAGCACGTTGCTTCTTTATATCAGACCTGCACATGATTTGTTGTATTCACAGCACGTTGCTCTTTATATCAGACCTACACATGATACATTGTATTCACAGCACGTTGCTTCTTTATATCAGACCTACACATGATACGTTGTATTCACAGCACGTTGCTCTTTATATCAGACCTTCACATGATACGTTGTATTCACAGCACGTTGCTCTTTATATCAGACCTACACATGATACGTTGTATTCACAGCACGTTGCTTCTTTATATCAGACCTACACATGATACATTGTATTCACAGCACGTTGCTCTTTATATCAGACCTACACATGATACGTTGTATTCACAGCACGTTGCTTCTTTATATCAGACCTACACATGATACGTTGTATTCACAGCACGTTGCTTCTTTATATCAGACCTACACATGATATGTTGTATTCACAGCACGTTGCCTCTTTATATCAGACCTACACATGATACGTTGTATTCACAGCACGTTGTTCTTTATATCAGACCTACACATGATACGTTGTATTCACAGCACGTTGCTCTTTATATCAGACCTACACATGATACGTTGTATTCACAGCACGTTGCTTCTTTATATCAGACCTACACATGATACATTGTATTCATAGCACGTTGCTTCTTTATATCAGACCTACACATGATACGTTGTATTCACAGCACGTTGCTCTTTATATCAGACCTGCACATGATACGTTGTATTCACAGCACGTTGCTCTTTATATCAGACCTGCACATGATACGTTGTATTCACAGCACGTTGCTCTTTATATCAGACCTACACATGATACGTTGTATTCACAGCACGTTGCTCTTTATATCAGACCTACACATGGGATACGTTGTATTCACAGCACGTTGCTCTTTATATCAGACCTACACATGATACGTTGTATTCACAGCACGTTGCTCTTTATATCAGACCTGCACATGATATGTTGTATTCACAGCACGTTGCTTCTTTATATCAGACCTGCACATGATACATTGTATTCACAGCACGTTGCTTCTTTATATCAGACCTACACATGATACGTTGTATTCACAGCACGTTGTTCTTTATATCAGACCTACACATGATACATTGTATTCACAGCACGTTGCTTCTTTATATCAGACCTACACATGATACATTGTATTCATAGCACGTTGCTTCTTTATATCAGACCTGCACATGATTTGTTGTATTCACAGCACGTTGCTCTTTATATCAGACCTACACATGATACGTTGTATTCACAGCACGTTGCTCTTTATATCAGACCTTCACATGATACGTTGTATTCACAGCACGTTGCTCTTTATATCAGACCTACACATGATACGTTGTATTCACAGCACGTTGCTTCTTTATATCAGACCTACACATGATACGTTGTATTCACAGCACGTTGCTTCTTTATTTCAGACCTACATATGATACGTTGTATTCACAGCACGTTGCTCTTTATATCAGACCTACACATGATACGTTGTATTCACAGCACGTTGCTTCTTTATTTCAGACCTACACATGATACGTTGTATTCACAGCACGTTGCTCTTTATATCAGACCTTCACATGATACATTGTATTCACAGCACGTTGCTTCTTTATATCAGACCTACACATGATACGTTGTATTCACAGCACGTTGCTCTTTATATCAGACCTTCACATGATACGTTGTATTCACAGCACGTTGCTCTTTATATCAGACCTACACATGATACGTTGTATTCACAGCACGTTGCCTCTTTATATCAGACCTACACATGATACGTTGTATTCACAGCACGTTGCTTCTTTATATCAGACCTACACATGATACATTGTATTCATAGCACGTTGCTTCTTTATATCAGACCTACACATGATACGTTGTATTCACAGCACGTTGCTCTTTATATCAGACCTGCACATGATACGTTGTATTCACAGCACGTTGCTCTTTATATCAGACCTGCACATGATACGTTGTATTCACAGCACGTTGCTCTTTATATCAGACCTACACATGATACGTTGTATTCACAGCACGTTGCTCTTTATATCAGACCTTCACATGATACGTTGTATTCACAGCACGTTGCTCTTTATATCAGACCTACACATGATACGTTGTATTCACAGCACGTTGCTTCTTTATATCAGACCTACACATGATACGTTGTATTCACAGCACGTTGCTTCTTTATTTCAGACCTACACATGATACGTTGTATTCACAGCACGTTGCTCTTTATATCAGACCTACACATGATACGTTGTATTCACAGCACGTTGCTTCTTTATTTCAGACCTACACATGATACGTTGTATTCACAGCACGTTGCTCTTTATATCAGACCTACACATGATACATTGTATTCATAGCACGTTGCTTCTTTATATCAGACCTGCACATGATTTGTTGTATTCACAGCACGTTGCTCTTTATATCAGACCTACACATGATACATTGTATTCACAGCACGTTGCTTCTTTATATCAGACCTACACATGATACGTTGTATTCACAGCACGTTGCTCTTTATATCAGACCTTCACATGATACGTTGTATTCACAGCACGTTGCTCTTTATATCAGACCTACACATGATACGTTGTATTCACAGCACGTTGCCTCTTTATATCAGACCTACACATGATACGTTGTATTCACAGCACGTTGCTTGTTTATATCAGACCTACACGTGATACATTGTATTCATAGCACGTTGCTTCTTTATATCAGACCTTCACATGATACGTTGTATTCACAGCACGTTGCTCTTTATATCAGACCTGCACATGATACGTTGTATTCACAGCACGTTGCTCTTTATATCAGACCTGCACATGATACGTTGTATTCACAGCACGTTGCTCTTTATATCAGACCTACACATGATACGTTGTATTCACAGCACGTTGCTCTTTATATCAGACCTACACATGATACGTTGTATTCACAGCACGTTGCTCTTTATATCAGACCTGCACATGATACGTTGTATTCACAGCACGTTGCTCTTTATATCAGACCTGCACATGATATGTTGTATTCACAGCACGTTGCTTCTTTATATCAGACCTGCACATGATACATTGTATTCACAGCACGTTGCTTCTTTATATCAGACCTACACATGATATGTTGTATTCACAGCACGTTGCTTCTTTATATCAGACCTACACATGATATGTTGTATTCACAGCACGTTGCTTCTTTATCTCAGACCTTCACATGATACGTTGTATTCACAGCACGTTGCTTCTTTATATCAGACCTACACATGATACGTTGTATTCACAGCACGTTGCTTCTTTATATCAGATCTATATCTTTTTACAGTTTCGTTTTCTTTTTGCTTAAATTTAAAAAACAAAAAACATTTAAATTGTTATTGTGCATCTTTGTACATTTAATCTCCTTTTTGATTCATGTTTGTAACACATTTGGCCCATATAACTTTCCACTGGGTGTCATGGTCAATCCAAGAGTTGGGCTGACAATAGATAATCTCCTCTTTATTTGGAAACCCTGTAGAGTTCCTTTTATGGCTGTGTTACTGTATATACATGAATTACCAGTCAATAATGCGCCTCATTTTACATTTCAAATGTGTACAAAAGTCGCAGAGTGGAAATAATAAATGAAATGAATCCTTTGGACTTGGTTGATTAGACTCGAATCACAGTAAATGTATGGCCCCATAGAATCCATAATGTAAGTGATTATAGTGTCAGTGTTGCCTGTTTCCCGAAGCAAATTGTGAGCTGACACTTATTTCATGTACGTATAATTTACAGGGGAAAGGCCATTATTGTAGCTGACACAAGTGCACAATAGCTAAAAGTAATTCTAAACTCCACCCAGATATACAGTATCCCAACATGAGGAATTTCTTCTACTGGGTCATCTTTCAATGCTTTAAAGCAGCAGAACATGTGTTTTAAAAAAAAGAAAACAAATACGTTTGAAGCACCGTTAATTTCAGCTCCGGGACCCTCTGCTTCATGGGATACTCACATCTATAAGGGGGTGCCGGTATCACCTCCGCAGGTTTAAATGTCCTGGTCACACGGGCCAATAGGAAGCCACAAGGGATGATGTCACGGTTTCCTATTGGCCCGCCTGACGCGGGAGCTTTAAATCCACTATTTCAATTTCGATAGCCCAGCTGGAGCTGCTACCGGCACCCCCTACGGAGGTAAGTACCCCGAGAAGCAGGGGATCCCCAGAGCCGAAATGAACGCAGTTCAGTTCCAGAGACCCCCAGCTTCAATCCTATAACTACATTAAAATAAAAAAGGAAAGCAGGATTTCTGCTTTAAGGCCTTGATTAGTAGGAGTTCCGCACTTACTAGCTAACACAGTTTGTGTCTGGTTTTTATTCTATTGTCCATCAATCAGGGGAGAAGCCTCACAAATGCAGCCTGTGTGACTTCACCTGCCGGGACATCAGCTATCTCTCCAAGCACATGCTGACTCATTCAAGTGACAAGAACTACATGTGCACGGAGTGCGGCTACATCACCAAGTGGAAGCATTACCTGAACGTGCACATGCGCAAGCACAGCGGCGACCTCAGGTCAGTGGAACCGAAGACCTCCCAATACACATGCAGACTCTCAACTAATTCAGTCCCGTAAACGGCACAAGGTTAGACATTGTTTTCCACAAGACAAAGGGGCATATAGCGTTAGCGTTCTTTGAAATGTAAGAGTTCTTTATGTTAAGAGTAGTGATGCCCAGAACAGCTCCCCCGGCGATGGCGGTAATGAATGCAATACAACAGTTTGTGCAAGTGTGACATACAGGAGCCCTACAGGGTTTGCAAATAAAGATGAACATTAAGTAAGGCCTAAACCAGTGGTGGGCAACTCCAGTGCTCAAGGGCCACCTGCAGGTCAGGTTTTCAGGATATCTCTGCTCCAGCACCTGAAAAGCTGACCTGCAGTTGGCCCTTGAGGACTGGAGATGGCCACATCTGATCTTCAGCTTTGTAAAACCTTGGTGTTCCCCGTTGGCATGGATATCTATCCGAGTATTTGGTAGGCTGACGGTACTTGCCATGTTTTGTTCTGCCCGTACTTGTCACGATCGGTATCTGAAACCTGCCCTTTCTTCTTAGGTACCAATGTAACCAATGCTCGTACCGCTGCCACCGGGCAGACCAGCTGAGCAGCCACAAGCTGCGGCACCAGGGGAAGAATCTCATCTGCGAGGTCTGCGGATTTGGCTGCAAACGCAAGTACGAGCTCCAGAAGCACATGCAGGCCAAGCACTCCCAGTCCTGCCAGCTCCCTATGTACCAGTGTCAACACTGCAGCTACCAGACGAAATACAAGCAAGCCCTGCTGAACCATGAGAACTGCAAGCACACAAAGCACAGGGAATTCCGCTGCGCCCTCTGTCCATACCGCACCTTCAGCAACACCAGCCTCTTCTTCCACAAGCGCAAGTCACACGGATACGTCCCAGGGGATAAGGATTGGCTGGAGAGGTATGCCAGCAAGCAACAAGAGATCAGTGAGTGTGACCTGCTACTCCCGTACAAAGCTGGGGGTTACGGAAGGTCAGCTGTGAAGCCCTCTCCCTCTGGTTTTAGGCAGATTCAGAAACTTAAACCTGTTGAGTTAGATTCTCAAGAACAAGGCAGCTCTGATGGAGGTGTGTCTGGCTGCTTGCACGACAGTGTTCTTGTAGAGCCAGCCGGAGACCCCAATGGTTCAGTGATGGATGAATCTCTACTTGCAACCATCACACTGGAGCCTGTTGAAAGCTGCAGCATAGATATGGAAGACTTTCCTGTCCGGCTTGAACTGTTAGCACCTGCTGAGCTGTTATCCAAAGAGCTATCTGCCGGAACACTGGGTACATGTGAAGATCCTCTTCCAGCAAGGGGGGAAATGTTATGTTGCTCGGAAGCCCTGACAGTGGAGGACAATGTTAATTGTGGACAGGACTTTGAAGAAGAGACCAGTCCTCATTCA